>NC_143582.1:136772405-137072405 GCF_048544385.1 Mastigoproctus giganteus
TAAATTCCATATTCTAATTATATTTCATTTCTCATTTGATTCTTATGATATACTGTCCATTATATACTGTAATAAGGTTTTACAGACAGATGTAGCATTTAACCAATATCTTGATGGCATTATTTGATTTGATCTACTTCCTACATTTTTAACACTAATTTCATATTAGTGGATATATATGGGCCAAAAATACATATGCAGATATATATATACACATTCAAAGAATCATTTGGAAGCTACTAGAATTTTCATACCAACGAAGAAATACTGTTCAAGATTTAGGCCTAAATGGATGTCAGATTAACTAATTAGGCATGTGCCAGAGAAGAAAAATGCATGGGATAAATATAAATTAACAGGTGACACAGAAGCCTATGATAGATATAAGCTGGTCTGTGACAAGACACAAAGGAGGTTAGGCAGGTGAAGACAGATTGAGACAAATCTTTGGCAAAGAAACAGCAAAGAATTCTTTAATTATGTAAACTCTAGAAGGAAGGGGATGAATCAGATTGGTCCACTTGATATCGATGGTTTAACTGTTGATGATCCTGCTCAGGTAGCTAACATGGGTGCATCTACATTCACCCATGAGGAGCTATTCAGGGAGGGGAATACCAGAGGTGTATTAAACTCTTGCAGTAAGACAGATAATCTTGTAATAACTGAGAGTAAAGTGCAGGCGAAATTGAAGATAAATATAAAAAAGGCACCTGGGGTGGATGGAATCTATCCAGTTATATTAAAGGAGGCGGCAAAGGAAGTAAGCAAATCCTTAGCCATAATTATGAGCGCTTCCTTGGACTCAAGGGAGGTACCCATGGACTGGAGATGAGCAAATGTGACCCCAGTCCACAAAGGAAGATCAAAGGGAGACACAGGTAATTACAGACCTGTTAGTTTAACTTCTGTTCCAGGTAAATTAATGGAAGCATTGCTGGATCATCTAGACAAGATTTCAGTTATAACTCGGACACAGCATGGTTTTGTTAAGGGGAAGTCTTCTCTGACCAATTTGATTGGATACTATGATGTAGTCACACAGGAACTGGATGCAAATAATAATTTTGATATCATTTATTTGGATCTTAGAAAGACTTTAGATACTGTTGCACATGGAAGACTGCTGCACAAATTGGAGCAGTGTGGCATTGGACACAAATTGCTGCTAGGGATAAAGGGATAGTTGAGTGGAAGAAAACAGTAGTAATCAATAGACACTGCTCAAAGGGTTGTTATTAGTAGGGTCTCTTAGGGTTTAGTGTTAGGTCCATCGTTGTTTTCTGTTATTTAAAATGATATTGATGATGGTATATCAGGCTTAATGTCCAAGTTTGCAGATGATACGAAGGTTGGCAGGGTTGTTAATGACACTAATGACAGTACGCTGCTGCAGGATCTAGAAAAGTTGAGCAGATGGGCTGAGAGGTGGCAAATGAAGTTTAACATCGACAAATATAAAGTACTACATATGGGAAGCCGTAACCCCAGAGTAACGTATCAACTCTGTGGTACTACACTGACAGTGGTAGAGAATGAAAAGGATTTGGGGGTAATTGTGTAGGGAGATATGAAGTTTTGTGAGCAGTGCAGAACAGTCTGCAAGAGTAGCTCATGGTGTCTTGTCAATGATATACAGGAATTTTTCTAGCATGGATAAGGTGGTGATTATCCCCTGTATACAGCAATGGTCAGGCCACAACTTGAGTACTATATACAGGACTGGAAGCCCCATTTTAAGAAGGATATACACGTTGGAACGAGTACAGAGAAGGGCAACAAGATTAGTGAATGGAACAAAGGGTTGCTCTTTCAAAGAAAGGCTTAAGTTTTGCAAATTATAATGTCTGGAGACTAGGCACCTGCAGGGTGATCTAATTGAGGTGTAAAAAGACTTGAATGGTTTGAGCATGCTCAATGCTGATGGAATTCTTCCTCTTGTTCAAAATAATCGCCCGGGAGGGCATAAATTCAAATTGAGGAAAGACAGTTGTAGGATAGATGTGTGGAAGTTTGCCTTTAGCCAGCAGGTGGTTGATTGCTGGCACAAACTTCCATCTGTTGTTGGAGAAGTTGATAGCTTAAATAGATTCAAGGCAGAACTAGACAAACACTTGGAGCGAGTGGATGGGTGAAATGAGAGGGGGGGGGGGGGGGGGTGTTTTGGCTCATGCTATATAAGCTTGCTTTCTTACATCATGTGCCTTTGCTAATGCTAATGCGAAATGACTGGAATCCACTATACATAGTGGATTCTGCTTATTTTGAACACATCGGAATGCGAAGTTTAACGAATAATTAGGGCAATATATATATATATATATACATACACACACACACACATACAGTGGATTCTGGTTATTTGGGCCACAGGTTAATCGGGGCAGCCGTTTATCTGGAGCAAATCTTAAAAAACAGAAACCAATCGAGAAAATAGCCAGGGTTTAGTTCGCTTAATTGGGACAGCATGCCATTTAATCGGGGCAGGAGACCGCAGCACTGGAGATTACTCTACGATTGTCTCCGACGGTAGCACGTGGTTCAATCGAAATTCTGGAGGTCACAACCATAAAACAATTAGCAGTCACCTGTTTATTGGGCTTTCCGTTAGTGAAAGTTATCATAAACAGACAGTAAACTCGATCTTACTGAATTTGCGATTATAGCGACAGCTGGAATTCTGTGGATTATTATGGTGAAATGTGTTTGCACTTCCATGAAATCTTCAATCATATAAAAAAATTCATTTTCAGATCTTCTCTTCGTTCCTATTTTTAAAGTTTTGTAACTCGTTACTCTGTTCTCACTTATGCGTATCGTGTTACTTGCAATTTCTGTGTGCCGTGTTCTTTGTTATTGATTGCTTATCTTTTTACTGTTTTAAATTTTAACCCCCCCCCCTCCACAAATGTCAGTGAACAGAAATGTCAACTAGTTCGTATGTACATATTACAATACGTATTAATTATTCCGATTATCACATATATTATTCCGATTTTCACATATCATTTAATTTTTTAATTGGTAAGGTAATAAAGGGTAAATTTGTGCTTAATAAATCTTTGCTTTTATAGCCTGTGGATAATATTCCTCCTATTTTCGCTAATTAGAATCGCTGTTTAATAGAATTAAAATTCAATTCACAAACGTGATCACAATGACCGGCACTTACTGCACATCGTATAGTGAACAGTACTTTACTATGTTGAGTTCGTTGTAACGTGATTTGATTGTACAGTGAACCAATTGTAAGGGGGGGTACATTGTATTTTTAACTATTTACACGAAACTTCGGATAATTGGGGCAGCCGCTTAATCGGGCCAAAATGCACTAGTCCCGATGTGTTCCAAATAACCGGAATGGACTGTGCATGCTTTTTTTTTTTTTTTTTTTTCCCCAGGATCACTTAGTATCAGCTGCTTTATTATATGGATACCAGTGCAATACTCTTCAAAGGACTTTTCAGCAAATTAACCATGAAAGTTACCACTGCATACTCTGTTATAGTAATGGTAAATGGTGCAAGTAAGCAAGCTTAATTATAGCATTCGCCAAAAAAAAAAAGAGATTTAAAAAAAAAAAATAATAATGATATATATATATATATATATAAACTACACACTTCACCCATCCGTACCTTGCAACAATCTGTCCAGTTCTTCCTTGAATTTATTCAAACTACCCACTTTCCCAACAACACATGGAAGTCTGTTCCAACAATTAACCACCTGCTGGCTAAAAGCAAACTTATGCACATCTATCCTGCAATCATCCTTCAACTTTAATTTGTACTCCCTCATTCTTCCTCTTGCTGAGACTACAGCAAGAAGAAGAATGCCTT
Source organism: Mastigoproctus giganteus (assembly GCF_048544385.1). Lineage (NCBI taxonomy): Eukaryota > Metazoa > Arthropoda > Arachnida > Uropygi > Thelyphonidae > Mastigoproctus > Mastigoproctus giganteus. The sequence continues at coordinate 136,776,248 of NC_143582.1, forward strand.
CAAAATTCCCACAGGTGCCATCTGTAGAATCTGCAATTAGCAGAACTGAAGCCTTTCTAGGTAAGAGCACCCTTAAGTTCCCTTCAAACTCATTGAAGGGAACAAAACCTGTTCCAGCAGATCTATATCCTTTCTAAAGTGAAGCCTCCAGACCTGTATACAATACAGTACTCAAGATGTGGCCTAACCATGGCCTTGTGCAAAGGGATAATAACCTCTTTATCCCTGCTAGCAAAGTTTCTGTATATCATTGCCAAAACCTAATGGGCTCTTCTGGAAGCATGTCTGCACTGCTCAGAGAATTTCCTATCTGACTGCAAAATTACACCCCCCTCCCCCCATTAGGCCCTTTTCATTTTCCATTACCCTGGGTGTACTACCATGTATAAGTTAATCCAAGTACCATGTTAAGTTACTCTGGGATTACTGCTACCCATATGCAAAATTTTCCTAGACATTGTTAGCGTAGCTAATCCTGATTATTGTCATTAACCACACTGCCAACATTTGTATCATCTGCAAACTTAGTCATTAAGCCTGATATATCTTCATCAATATCATTAATAAACGTATAACAATGGAGCCAGCACTGAACTGTGGGGAACTCCATTAATAACATTAGTCCACAAAGAACAGTGCCCATTTATAACCACTCTGTCATCTTCTACGTAACCATCCCTTTATCCATAGCAGTAACTTGCCCTTAACGCCACATTGCTCTAGTTTATACAGCAATTTTTATGTGCAACTGTATCAAAAGCCTTCCTGAAATACAAGTATATGATATCAAAATTATTTTTTGCATCCAGTTCATTGGCTACTGCATCATAGTATCCAAGCAGATTGATTAAACAAGACTGTCACTTAAATCCATGCTGTGACTGCATTCCTGTACAGATGGAACTGCATAACTTCTTTAGCCAGTATCTCCATTAATTTCCCTGGAACAGATGTTAAGCTAACAGGTCTGTAATTATTCATGTCACCGCTTGATTCTTCTTAATGAACTGGGGGTGCATTCACACACCTCCAGTCCATGGGGACCCCCACGAGTCCAAGGTTGCTCTCTAATTATGACTAAGGGTTTGCTTACCTCCTTTCCTGCCTCCCTAAATGAGCAAAGCACCAAACTTAAATACAAGTCCCATGATAAATTTGTGCCTTTCTGTTTTTATAGCTCTTCTCGTATCTTCTGTTTTTATAACTAATCCACAGAAGCATTACTAAAATATGATTTATATAATTATTATATACAGCACTCCACCACACAGGTAACACTTTATGGAACCTCCCTGTGTACATCATTCCTGTTTGCTTTGCCTAACTGTCCTTTATAAATTTCTGTTCTGTGTTTAGCTATTTTCCATCTGCAGGTCTCTTGAAGTTTAATTATAACCATGAGAATGTAGACATATTACATTTACATTCAAATGTGAAGTTGCTACAACTGAGGAGATGAAGATGCTACAACTGAGCAGACTTAAGATTGGTTATGACTGCAAATAAGAGTAGATCTAGATTCTATGTATGAGAGAATGTTAACAAGAGAACGAATCAAGCATATTTTCCCTCGTCCTGAGAGAATGTTAACAAGAGAACGAATCAAGCATATTTTCCCTCTTGATGCCAATGGAATAACTCAATATAACTCTCATTACCTTTTGATACTTCTCATTACCCCACCCCAAGAAATGCACCTGCTTCCTTAAAACTCTGTTGTTCATATGTAGCACCTTGGGAGTTCACCATCAGCAGATGATTGGTAAACTGAGAAGACTTGCTAGGCCTTCTCTGGTAATCTGAGAAAACCCCATAAGTCTTCAGTTTACCACAAAAAACATTTTGATACTAATCAACCAGAGTATCCACTCTACTTTAGTTCAAATATCTATATTGAGGGGGGGAAAGCATTCTCTAAATTCTATATTAAAAATTATGCATTTAACTGAGCGTTGTCAAATTAACACTCCATTGTCAATTGAAAAGCATGAAAAAAAAAAAAAAAAAAAAAAAACCAATGTCACTAGATTTAGCTATTCAGAAGCACTCAATTTATGGAAAAAGAAATTGCATGAAATCTTTCTGCCATTGTCCTCCTGAAAAACAAATTTCTTTATCAACAAAAGGTATTTATAGCCAAGACGAGCATGAAAACTTTCAAAACAATTTCAATTATTTGGCCATATTGCCAGCTACTGAAACTGCTGTGTATCAAATTATGAGCAGCTACCACATCTAAAGCTGTAAAAGCCTATATAGTGGGCATACAATACTCCTGGCAGAAAATTCTACATTCTACTGACCTTTCTTTATAACAGATTAAAATACAAGAAACATTTAGAACATTTAAACATATGCCCTAGGCAGCACACGGGCCAGAGCACCTTAGATCTCATTCTCCTTTACAAGTAAAGTTAAGATAACAGGATTAAAATTAGATAAACTGTACAAAAGTCAAAAAACAACTGTACAATAAATAATAGCAATTTGAGTATTAATATGGGGGGGGGAGTGTTCTGTACAGAGCCAATGCTCCACTTCAAACTTGATGTCTGAAACACTAAAAAAATCATAACATTTTAAGTTTGATTTATATGCAGATTATAAAATCTCAAAACAATGTATATTTACAGAAATATACACTGTTTTGCTCACCTTTTAAAAACCCAAATTTATTATTTTTTTCTTCATCAGCCAAAAACAGTAAATGGAATTCGTCAGGAGATGTGTTTCTAGGTTTACTTTTAAATTTTCAAAGTGATTTTCCAAATTGTCAATTTCTTATAGCAAACACTTCCATACTGAAGCACTGTTTACAGAAAAACCAATTTGGAAAACACCATTAAACAATGAGCAAGGAGTGGATCAATTACATAGTCAAAGCCTCTTACGTACAGCATTGATAAATACACGATATCTCTCTCTCTCTCTCTCTCTCTCTGGTTTTATTCTGTCACATTACAAAACTAAAATGTAAATTTAGAACAGAAATAATTTAAAGTAGAAACTGGTTCTTACTATAGATCTGACTGAAATAAGCTATGCATGATGTGAAAGATGAGTGTAAAAATTTATATGACAATGAGGTCAACTTATATGACAAATGTATAGTTAAAATTGCAGCTCTGATGGTGCCACTTATTGTGACAATAATGGTGACATGGATCAAGTCTGCATAATTTCTTTATTTATGGAAAAAAAAAAAAAAAAAAGTTTTATATTCTGCTTGGAGTATACCAAAGCTTGACCTTTAAAAAATAGTTCACAAACTTATTAAATACAATTTAATTCTTTTAAAGAAATAAAATATTTAACAGCTTTGTTTCTTAAAACCTTTTTTTTTTTTTTTTTTTCCAAAACTAAATTTTCATTAATCCTCTAGAGAAAAATAAAATAAATACATAAATTACAAATATGAAATTACGGTAAACCCCCGCTATTCGCGGGGGTTACGTTCCTGAGAAACGCCGCGAATACCGAAAGCACGAATACTGAGTTATGGCTCCCATAGTAATAAAGGGGTTCTGTTCCAAAGTATGAAATATATAAGAAAAACTAGTCTAAAATTTTGTCTATGTACGTATTATATGTATCTTCATAACATGACTATGTACATAGACAGTACATAGTGAAATGCAAGCATATGGCATTGAAATGAAAATAAGAAACAATTTAATATTAAATGTAATATTTATTAGAAATTTCAAACAAATCTTTCAAACCAGCGTTTTTGCTAGCTAAAAAAAAACTTATCCCGCCAGTGCTATCACTAGTTTCGCTAAAGTGTTGATAAAGGAGTTTTGCCTTTTCACGAATGATGAGTGAACTTAACGGAATTTTATTTTGAGTTCGGTCTTCTATCCACAGATTTAAAGCCTTTTCCATTTTTTCTAATTTAACATCATGAGTTACAGAGCAAATTTTTGAAGCAATTAGCGTGTTTTCACGGACACTACGGCGAATTTTTTCTTCCGATTTCTTGATTGATTGCACCGTTGACTCATTGATTTTATAATGTTTTGCCACTGAGGAGACACTTTCACCATTAGAAATTTTATCTAATAACTCAATTTTATTTGCTAATGTCATCACCTTTGATCTTTTCACATTTCCCTTGTTATTCGTAGCCATATTTTTGTACGGGTTAGAAAGAACTTGTCCACAATAAAGTCACTTTCTTCCGTTAACACACTCAAATTCTGTTTTACACTGAAAACAGTAGATTTCTCATTTTTGTAAGCATATCAATTTATAAGCATATAAATTAATTAAAAGCAAACGATGAGCGCATAACACATACTGAATAAGGATTAGCGAGAAACATCCACGCTCGCGATTTTGTCACCCCTCTTCCCCCACCCACTGAGCGCTGTTTTGACCAGGAAAGATAATTATAGCCACACCCATGCTTTTTTATGGCAGAAAATGTTCACGGCGCCTTAAAATTCACATTTTTCTAGGTTTCATTTTATATTAAATCAGCGACCGCGAATACACGAAACCGCGAATACAGATACCGCGAATAGCGGGGGTTTACTGTACTTACATTTTCAATTCTTAAAGATGTTACTACCATCAAGTTTATGAAATTACAAAGTGCACGAAAATTCGGCATTGTGCATACGAACATATTTCTTATTTATATTCAAATTATAATTATAGCATATTCAAATGACTTTGAATATAAATGAAGAATACACATATTGCAATCCAAATAAGTGGCAAATAGAATGTAAACCAGTATATAAATATAGCCAAGAACTGTGGGAAGACAGAGTGGAGAGATAAGAGAGAGAAAGGCATTGCAGAAGGAATATGCTCCTAAAATAATTTAGAAAGAATGCCAATTAATAAAATTATCAAATAATATAAATTTACATTGTCAATTTTGTAAATTTATATTATTTGGTATTTTTATGAATTGGTATTCTTTCTATATTATTTTGGGAGAACATTCCTTCTGCAACATCATTTTTTATCTTGATTTATTTCCCCCTCCGTTTCTTCATTTGCTCTGTATTAGAATACTATGTGCGAGGGGTAACCAGAGAGAGTAATACTCTTGTTCTGAATATCAGCAGTGATTATCCATTCGTTAAGAATTTGCAGATAAAGGAACCACTATGTGACAGTGATCACAGTGTACTGATGTGGGATTTAGTTAAAGATGTAACTACAATCAAGGGTAAAAGGAAGGGTTTTTGCTTTCATTAAGTGACTAGAGTGGTATCAGACAGTTTTTAAATTCTATGCATTGAGATCAACTGAATAATTCTAAATGGGGTCTAGCTGATCTCCCTAGTTTGTAATCAAGTTAAAAAGGAGGTTAGGCAAACTAAGGCTGATGAGAAATCTTTGGCAAAGGATGCAAAGAAAAACAACAAAGATTTCTTTACTTATGTAAATTCTAGAAGAAAAGGGATGAATCAGATTAGTCCCCTTGATGCCAATGGTTTGACTGTTGGTGATCCTGCTCAGAGAGCTAACAAACTGAATGAGTATTTTGCATCTATATTCACGAGGAATTCTGTAAGGAAGGAGAGGACAGAAATTTACTAAACTAACAGGAAGCTAAATGATTTTGTAATAATGGGAAGCAAATTGGGGTAGAAATTGAAGTTAAACATAAAAAAGGCACCTGTGGTGGATGGAATCTATCTAGTTACGTTGAAGGATGCACCAACGGAAGGAAGCAAACCTTTAGCCATAATTACGAGAGCATTCTTAGATTCGAGGTGGTCCCCGTGGACTGGAGATACGCAAATGTATCCCAAATTCACAAAGGAAGATCAAATGGTGCCACAAATAATTATAAACCTGTTAGTTTAGCTTCGGGTCCATAGAAATAATGGAATCACCATTTAAAGAAGCATTGCAGGATCATCTAGACAAGATACTGCATTGATTGGATACTATGATGTGGTCACAAAGAAACTGGATGCAGGGAATAACTTTTATATCATATATTTGGATCTTAGGAAGGCTTCATTCTGTTATACATGGAAGAATGCTGTACAAATTGGAGCACTGTGGCATTGGAGGCAAATTGCTGCTATGGATAAAGGGATGGTTGAGTAGGAAAAGACAGAGTGGTAATCAATGGACACTGCTCTTCGTGTACTAATGTTATTAGTGGAGTCCCTCAGGGTTCCATGTTGGGTCCAATTGTTGTTTTCTGTATTTATTAATGATATTTATGATGGTATATCAGGCTTAATGTCCAAGTTTGCAGACGATACAAAGGTTAGCAGGGTTGTTAATGACACTAATGACAGTATACTGCTGCAACAGGATCTAGAAAAGTTGAGCAGATGGGATGAGAGGTGGCAACTGAAGTTTAATATTCACAAATGTAAGTACTGTTAATGGGAAGCAGTAACCCCAGAATAATGTATCAACTGTGTGGTACTACACTGACAGTGTAGAGAATGAAAAGGACCTGGGGGTAATTGTGCAGGCAGATATGAAGTTTTCTGAGCAGTGCAGAGACAGTCTGCCGGCAGCTCGTGGTATCTTGTCAATGATATACAGGAATTTTTCTAGGAGGAATAAGAAGTGATTATCTCCTTGTATAAGGCAATGGTCAGGCCACACCTTGAGTACTGTTTACAGATCTGGAGGACTCATTTTAGGAAGGATGTAGAGCTGCTGGAGCAAGTGCAGATAAGGGCAACAAGATTTGTGAATGGAAAAAAGGGTTGCTGTTACTTAAGTTTTGCAAATTACAGTGTCTGGAGACTAGACACCTGCCGGGTGATCGGATTGAGGTGTATAATAAAGCCTTGAATGGTTTGAGCATGCTCAATGCTGATGGGATTGTTCCTCTTACTCAGAATAATCACCTGAGAGGAAATAAACTCAAATTGAGGAAAGACAGTTTTAGGATAGATGTGCAAACGTTTGCCTTTTGTCAGCATGTGGTTGATTGATGGAACAAACTTCCATCTGTCGTAGAAGTTAATAGCTTAAATAGATTCAAGACAGAACTAGACAAATATTTGGAGTGAGTGGATTGATGAATTTAGATTTGTTTGTGTTTTTTGCCTGATGCTATATAAGCTTGCTTTCTTGCATCATTTGCCTTTACTAATGCTGGTGTTTGGGAAGGTGTAGATCTTTTCACAGATAAGTTTGTTGTATTAGTCTGGCTATTCGTGAATAGTCAGGACATATGTGTATGAAATAATGATGGTTTTGAATATGGTTTTCACATGGCAAGAATACACCCAGCTCCTTGAAAAAACGTTGTGATGACAATTCCCCCCCCCTCAATAAACACCACCCAGACTCCCTCTAGTCACTATCGGTCAGAGTAAAAATAGCGAGATTACACACTAGCTGATCTAGAAGCCTCTTAGAGAGTTACCAATAGGTTTGGTCCAGTGGACAATCTAGTGGCCACGCTGCAAACAGTGTTATAGTTGTAACCTCAAAATGTAACAAAAATTGGATCCATCCTAACCATCATGTCCATCATAACCTCAAAACACATCAATCATGATGGAAGAGATTGGGGAGGGGTGTTGCCAGAGCTCTGCTTTGGAGACTAAACACGGGTTCCACCACTTAGCCTCCAATCAGCAAAGTGGTATTATTGCACTGGTTGATGAGGTTCATCTATCACCTAGTACTGCCTGGTAACTCAGAGGCATGGCATTCCTCCATGTGGTGTAAAAACCACACCTCTATGCCTGCTTACATTGGTTTGCAATTGGGTAGTCAGCTCCAGTATATTAGGCGCCATATATCAGGACTTGCCAATGGGGATTATAACCAAGGTTGCCAGCACTGTGAAGGTGCAAGCAGAGGATCTGGTTGTCAGAGAATCACTGGACTTTGCCAAAATTTTGATCCACTTGAGTCACCCGAATATCACTTCCATCAGCATTTTAGATTTCCAGGTAGCAATCACAGCTTGACAAACATGAGACAGTCTATGACAGCGAGCAATGTGACTCACTTTCTATTGTTGCAAAATTTTGGTTTCATGCCCATCTAGATAAGGGAATACTATATATGCTTATTGCTCTCTTTATGCTCTGAAATGTAATAAAATGTCACAATAAAAAGTTTATAAGAAAGAGCAGAAATAACTGAATTTAAAATTATGCAGACGTTCTGAAATACATATTATTTGTTACACTGCTGTATGAGATGGGAAATGACTATACAAAAAAGGGCATCAACTCATTGCATGAATTATTTAACTTATTGCAAAAAAAAAAAAAAAACCACTGATATGCTGAAGTTTATAAGTTATAAACTTATAACTGATACAGTAAATCCTCATTAATTTGGACCCCGCCCTGTAAACTGTATGTTGCTTAATCCAGACAGCTCTAAAAAAATTTAAAAGTGCAAAAATCAAATGACGACCAGGCTGAAAGGTCATATGTATTGTGTCTGATGTCATTGGGGCGTGATGACTGACGCTGCACAAACAGCCTGGTTCCCGGCTGCAGTTCAGACAGTTGTTTGTTATTCGCTCCGCAGTTACGGACTTTATCTTTTGTCGTTTGTGCTGTGCAGTTAAACAATGTCTTTAAGTAAGCCTAGTGTAGGACAGAAGCATAAGCCGCTTTCTCTTCACAATAAACTATCGGTGATAGAAAAACTCGAAAAAGGAGCTTCAGTGTTCAGCATCTGTCTTGAGTACAGCATCACAAAACAAACCGGGTCGGACATTAAAAAGAAAAAAAGTGAAATTCGTAATTTTGTTCTCAAGTTTAACGTGGAGAAAGAAAAAAGTAAAGTTAAACGAATGTGGATGCCTACTGTTAATGTAAAATAAACATGTTTTTACTGTTATCCATGTACATTATGTTGTTTAAATAAGCTCTACACACATTACAAAGCGTATTTCATATAATCAGGGAGAGGGCCTTTCATTAAAACGGACACCTCTCAGCCCCTATTAGTCCAGTTTAATGAGGGTTTACTGTATTATATTTGTTCTTGATTGATTTCCCATTATTGAATTTTGGGGTAATCAGCATATACGGGGGTGATCATTGAATTTGCTGACTAATGCAAGATCGTATCTTAATTAACATCTGAATCTTCTGTGGATTTCTCCTTCTCGAAATACTCTCCCTTGAACTCTACACTTTCACCACTGTTGTACCCACGTCTTCAAGCCATTTTCAAAATGGCTGCAAAGTGTTTCCATTGTTGCTCTGCAAGCATCATTGGGTCAGATGCGAATTGCTTGCCTTTCAAAGCATTCTTCAGATGTGGGAACAGGAAGAAATCGGAACTTAGTTAGGAACTAAGTTCGGTGAATAAGGGGGATGTGGATGAACCTCAGCACCTATGACGGTGATCACTGCCTGGACAATATTAGCCATATGGAGCTTGGCAGTGGCTTCTCTTATGGAGAAACCACTTCACACTGGAAAGTTCTGTTACACTGGAATAAGGCTAGTCTAACAAGACACTCATAACCACATGCTTCATTCATCTCTTTAATTGTTTCCGATGAATTTAAGCCCGGTCTGATACAAAAATAAATCATATATCTCCGTTCAAACTATATGTCTGACTTGATACTTGCTTAAAAACGATAATCGGTGACACGTGGCTAAAAAAAACTCTTCGCCCAACACTTGCTCAACAAGTACTGCTCTCATGCCCACACAACACACAGTCTGCTCAGTAGCAATCAGGGAGAGAGCCTCTAGCAGCAATTATGGAGGGTTTGTGCGGTAAACAAAATCTTGCACCAGTCTGCAAATTAAATTATCACCCCCCCCCCCAACAAGTACTGCTCTCATGCCCACACAACACACAGTCTGCTCAGTAGCAATCAGGGAGAGAGCCTCTAGCAGCAATTATGGAGGGTTTGTGCGGTAAACATAAAATCTTGCACCAGTCTGCAAATTAAATTATCCCCCCCCCCCGAAACAATAAGAGGTATTGTTGAACCATTAGGAGAATGATAACAGAGAAAAGCATGTGAGTGGGAGTAATTTAAGGTGGCAACCTTCAATTAATCCCACTAAAGTTCAGTAAGTACATCTCAGGATTACATCACCTTTCTATTTAACAGCAAGAAAAGAATGAAGTAAAGAGCTTCCCCTGAATTCTGATGAAAGAGTGAATGAGTAGAGCACACAGGGATTCAGAGAATCAAAAGGCAGAATCATAGTGTAAAGAGACAATGTAATTGTAAATTGATTAAATGCCTTTGCAATTAGAAAGGAAGTCTCCAAGAGGTCGGTGACTGCAGGGACCCCTTTATTTTCATAATGTATATGTTAGAAATTATTACAGGATAGAAATCTGTTTGGTCGAAACAGAGGCAGTGCCCCCCACACCCCGGAGCAATTTGAGAATGGATATGAGTCTGAAACACTTCCTTATCTCGGTTTCACTAATTTTTGGAATTTGATGTACAGCCTAAGCCATACAGGAAGAGGGGGGAAAAAAACCAGGCTTGTAAATTAATTGAAGTTGAAGGTATGTATGTAAAAACATGAAACTTTAGCACAAAATTCAGAAACAACTGTGTTAGTTAAATGTAATTTATTTATTAATTCTTTAATCTCTTCTCTCAGAAGGAAGTTAAGTATAAAGTAAGGGGAGTTGGCAGCCACAGTGATTGCACGTGCTTCTCATAACTATGATCAGTCATTTTCAATCCACTGCAGGATGAAGCCTCTCCAGCAACTTTCCAGTTCCTTCTGTTTTGTGCAGCAGCCATCCATTCACTACCCATGAACTCATAAATTTCATCTAGTGAAGGCCTTGACTGCATTATTATTAAAACGTCCAGTGCATTCATCATTGATTCTTTAGTTCATATTATTTTCAGGTACATTCTCAGCCATTCCTTCCAAAACTATGGAAGACTTTTAGAATTACCCTGATTCCAAAACAGGCTAGAAGTAATAACTATATAAGCTAATGTCCAATTGCTGTATCGTCAATAATCACTAAAATTATTGATAAGATCATGCTGCCATATCTTCAGGATGCGATCTTTGCTAACGCACCTGTGAACATGCATTTTGGTCCTAGAGGGTGCTGCACAACAACAACAACAAGCATAGCTAACAATATTGTGTGCATCCAAACTGCATTTTAGGATAAAGCAATGCAATAATGCAATATCTTTTATTTAGACATCAAAGGTGCTTTCAACAACATTGATCACAAGAAAGCCATCGAAATACTAAAAAATCATTTCCTCATTGCAATGGTTATATCCTCTCTATAGTACAGCCTAAATCACAGAAATTTCATCTTCCCAACTAATACCTATAACATTCTCTTCACAACCACAATGGGCATTCCTCAAGGAGGTGTTCTCTCCAGTACTATATTTTCAGCATCTCTACAACCACTTCTAAGAAAATTCAAATCTGCTGGCTTATGCCAATGATTTAAAATTGTTTATTATTTCCAAATCCTGTGATGACATTTTTAAGGTTAGCCATGATGCAAATCTACAGATGTGCAGAATCATCAAGTATCTGAAGAATCTCAATCTGACTATAAATGCAAACAAATCTGCTCAATTAACCTATTCCTTACAGAAACAACTAAACCACATAGAAATTAAAATTGCAGATGTTTCAATTTTCCAAATGTATATGCTAACAAAGAGTTGTTTTTGACAAAAATATTTCCCTTAATTCTCACTATGTAAATGTTACTAAAAAAATTCAAAAAGCAAAATGGCTAATCAAGCAAGAGACAGCAGTGATTCAGGATTGAAAAACAGTCATAAACCATGTTCAGAGATGCATTTTTCCCATTCTGTCTTATGCCTCTGAAATCTGGTGTGGTGCTCCTCAAGTTACCGTCAAGAAATTCCTTGCCCTAGAGTATTGGGTTCTTAGATGGCTGAAGAGTAAACTTCGTTTTCCCCATACAATATCCAGGCAACAGCTTTATGAAAACTTAAAAACAAAGCCTCTGCAACAGATGAGCAATGAGTCTGAAGTCATGCTTCTTGCAAAGTTAATTACCTCTGGAACCGATTCACCAAACTTAGCCAGCATAATAGCTCCCACCAACAGAGAAAATCCAAGAAACCAACAACAATTCAAATCCAAACTCTCCAGACTCAAACAAATGGACAGGATGTTTCCCAATGCATTCCTTCACCTCATAAATTATCACAACATTGATTGCAAGAGGTTGCTCGACTCTGAAGCCTACAGGAGTCTCATTTCCAATCAAATGATGAGAAATAAAAACAGTTGCCTGCCAGTAACTGCATCTGAGAGCCAAATGTGATGTTCTGCGATATATATTTTTGATCATTATAATTCATATTCATTGTTTATATATATATATATATAGAATATGCTATGTATTTGTTTTTATATTTGTCTCCTTTGTACTGAATTTATGCCCCTAGCCTAGTGCTGTGATGGGCTTGCTGTATTTGCAATAAATGAATATTTATTTATTTATCTATCCATCTCCATTGTTTCTTAAGTTTTCTTTTAGCTCCTCTTGGGTACCATTCTGTTATTTTCTTAGTCCATCTGTCATCGTGGTCATCGAGCTATGTGTCCTGCCGAAGTCCATTTCAGTTCTTTAGTTTTCATAAGAATGTCCTTTATTTGTGTTTGCTGTCTAATCCACGTGTTTCTCTTCTTCTTTTCTAACAGTCTGATTCCTAATATAATTTGTTCCATTCTTTGCTGTTTAGTTTTCAGCTTCTCTTCCATCCTTTGCTGTTTACTTTTCAGCTTCTCTTCCATTCTTTTGGTGAGTGCCCAAGTTTCACTTCCATGTCATGGTGGAGAGTATACACTGAGTGGACAGAAATCATCAGATACCTACCTAGTATCAGGTAGACCCACCTTTCACCCAGATAATGGCAGTCACATAGTGAGGCATTGAGTCCACTAGTTCATGAAAGCATTTCACAGGTATTTCCATCCACGCTTGCTGCACCTCTGTCCATAATTCCATCACATTCCTAGGTAGAGGATCGAAAGCTCGAACGGATCTTTCCACAGCATTCAAAGATGCTGTGGAAAGGTCTGTTTGCACCCTGTAGAGCACCTTTCCAAAGATGCTCCACAGGGTTCACGTCCGGTGAAGGGGGAAACTATTCCATGGTGTTAAAATCTGCAGAATGCACTTCGAACCATGTTCTAGTCACCGTGGGGTCTGTGGGGGAGGCACACTGTCCTGCTGAAAAAGTCCATTGCCCTGTGGGTGCACGATGACCATGAAGGAATGCAGATGGACAGATTGATTGGATAAATGCATATAATGCAAATATTACAAGCAGTAAACTTAATCATTTTTTAAAATATTGATCTCAAAACTATGTAACAAGCCACAGTACTACAGTGTAAGAAAATTTCACTGAGCACGGGAAAATTTCTCAAGTCGGTGTGGGAAACTTTTTAATGCTGTTTTGCTATTCATTTTCAAACTATCGACTACATCAGATGAAATGTTTTCGTTAAACATGCCAAAATTTAATCTGTACGCTGGTAAAAAGTGTTATATGAGTTGTACTGGGCTCAAGTGTATTGCGTTAGAGTGAGATATGGGTTATAATATAAGAACAGCGTTATAGCGGATCAGTGTACAGCAAACCGCGTTATAACGATGGCCTGCTGTACCTTGTAAATTAAATTTTAGTTTTTTTTTCCTTTGCATTTGGGCACCCCTTTGCCAACTAATGGTCATAACAAATATTCTGTAAAGGGTAACCACCAGATAATGATTTAAAAGCTGCTTCTTAAACTGTTGTTGTTGTTTGGTTTTTAGGAGCATTAGCAACTAAGGTCATGTTGCTCCAGGGATATGCGGTGGTCATTCCCTGACCTTTCCGCATCCTCTGTATTTGGTGGTCACGGGCTCGAACCCCGGTCTAATCAAGAAGAGTTTGCTACTCACTGCTGCTCCTGCCCACCTGGCTATGGAAGCACCTTCTCAAATTGTAAGATAACGGATTTCATAACTGGATGGATGCAGGAACCATTATTATGGTCAATATTGAGGCCAAGGACGAATGTTAAAATGTGGAGTGCCTCAAGCCACAAGCAAAAAATTGGAAATTATGCAAGCAATCCATATTCTTAACATACTGTGGGGAAGGGGGGGGGTCAAGCTTATTTTGTTCAGGCCAGTAATACTCAGCAACAGTGGACTGAGAAAAACTGGCAGTAGCAATTCCAGCACCAGGGATGTGCAAGTGAGGCACTTGCCACATGGGACACCTAAAATAGGGGTTGCTAGATGTGGTACTACATATATATGCATGTTAAGATACGATATGAATTAGGTGCCATTACAAAGTGTTGCCTCAGGCAGACATACGTTAGTGCTGGGCAGTAGATAGCCTCTAGAATGCTTGTGTAGGTGCTCTCCCAACCTTCTGCCAGATTCATAATGTATTAAACATCTTATGCAGTAAACAAAATAAATTTTCACGGAGTGAAAATTTATTTTGTTTACTGCAAAGATACTGGGAAGTATCTCTGCAAAGATACTGGGAAAAATCTGGATAGTGGGGGGATGTAGGAGAGATGGCCTACAGAAGGGATGGTCTACAAGATTTGTGTCATGAGGGGAAGAATATTATTGTAATGTGATGTTTCAAGCCTGCACAGGTCAAGTCTATCCAGAGCATAAGGATTATCCACCTCTCATTAAATCTGTCCTTAACTTTAGAAATTCAAGTATCCCTATGCCTGACTAAAAGCATGAGCAGTACTCCATTGATGCCCAGATCCATGGTTAGTAAATTGGTGCACACACTCATGGCCCCCCTGAAAACCAAAGCTTCAGTCCATCAGACCACATGATGTACGATCACATCTAGAAAAAGGAAACCCATTCTCTGCCTCTAATTCCATAATAAATTGGATGGGTGAGGGTGATTAATAAAACACAGAATTACAGTTCCCAAACCCTGCTTAATCACTGTAAACACAACATAGCACTACCAGAGTGAGATCAGAATTGACAAATTTGAAAAAATATCAACTTTAAATATCAGCTCCTCCATGGCAATATTGACAAAAATGGAGCTGACAGGGATACTCATGGTTTTACCATAAATCTGTTGGTATAAAGAATAACATCATTGAGAATGGAATTCTCTCTTTTTCTCTCACAAACACAGAGAGAGAGAGCAAAACCTCACAAATTCAAAGGGGGGGGTGCACGCATGCGCGCGCGCGCGCACACACACACA
The DNA here is from genome assembly GCF_048544385.1 of Mastigoproctus giganteus. Lineage (NCBI taxonomy): Eukaryota > Metazoa > Arthropoda > Arachnida > Uropygi > Thelyphonidae > Mastigoproctus > Mastigoproctus giganteus. Next base: position 136,791,423 of record NC_143582.1, read on the forward strand.
CACACACACACACACACACACACACACACACACACACAAAAGTTGTATGCGATGGATATAAATTATCAATAAAGTCTCCTTGCGTGCTAAATGAGACTTTTCCTAAATGAGAGAGAATTTAATGATACAATTATAGACTTTCTTTAGGATTATTTTATGCCCATTTTGTAAAATTAAATAAAAATGTTTCAAAAGGAAAATGAAATGCAAATGAAAATATTAAGGCAAAAGGAATGAATTTAAATAAAATACAGGAACTTTATTCAAAGGTTCCCATTCCTTTAGAGACAATATGATTCAGGAAGGAGGGTCTACGTCTGATTGAATTTATAATTATTATTGTGTTATAGGAGATAGTGGGCAGATGTCAGATTTCTTTTACATGCGTAGGTGATGCACAACTGAAGGTATTTTAATTTATTACCATTATTTTGGTTTTTCATGGCCAAATGTTTTTCAATTCTATCATAATCAATAAAAAATTAAATAAATAATAAAAAAGAGGAATATTAAATTAACACTTATGTCACCCTAATAGATAATTTTAAATTTTTGATAGTGGAGCACTCGTGAGTTAATGGAAGCTTACATTTGACTCCTAGCACATTCTTTCTGCACTCTTCCTCCTGTTCACTTTATTCAAGTCCCATTTTATTCACACTATTCTGACTTATTAGAAGAGAAGCAACAAAAGTGGTACTCTGATCTGTATTGTTTGATGGAGATAGGAACAGTTAGGTGTATAATGGTCGAATTATTTTTGATGATTATGTTTTTGTACACGTGCTGGTACAGGGCATATCAGGTCAGATTAAGTATTTTTGTATATCCTTGATCTGAACTGATAAGTTCACATAATGGATATACATGTGAATCTAATATACACTTAAATATATCACATTTCCACTGCATGCTGTGGAAATGAGCCATTTTTATTTCCAGCTCATATCACCTTTGGCAAACACCTACTACAAGACGTTAGGTCCTTCCTTCTAACAGGTAATTGATAACATGCAGCCTGGGTCACCCCTGATAGAAAGCTGGGAATGGATGTGAGATGGACCAATATGACAATTAACTTATAGCTATAAACTGAATAATCTGTCACATACTGCATAGGCATACACATATTTTCAGATTTCTACTTTTCATTCTATGCCATACCTATGTATATATCAAGAGCCAGTTTAGACAGGTCGTAAAATTCAAGAGTATTTTTCATCTGCACAATGTTTTGAGTTTCACGTGACCATTATATGGGGAAAATTAGTGATATTACCAATACATGGAAAATCTTCTAAAACTTTATTTAAAAGCTCATCATTTTATACCTTAAAAGGATTTGAAAGGATCAGGCACTAGATAAGCTAATGAAGTTAGAAAGGAAAGGAAAGAAGAAAAAAAAAGTTGCATGCAATGGATATAAATTATCAAGATTGTTGTTGTTATTTTTTGGTTTTTAGGAGCATTAGCAACTAAGACCATATTGCTCCGAGAATATGCAGTGGTCATTCCCTGACCTTTCCGCATCCTCCGTATTTGGTGGTCACGAGCTCGAACCTGGGTCTAATCAAGAAGCGTGTGCTATGCACTGCCGCTCCTGCCCATCTGGCTACAGAGGCACCATAAATTATCAAGAGACACTGAATACTACGACAAGTAAAAATTAATTTACTGAAAGAGTAACACATGCTAAGTCAGAATATAAAGAACAAATAATTCTTCAAATAACTTATGATTTTATAATGATACACATTTTGGAGATTTTCTCCAGCAGACTAACGTTTACACTAAATTTGGAAGTAATAAACATAAAACACAATAATAACACAGCAAACTATGCTAGAAACTAAAGGAGTACTGCTAAATGAAATCTGGAATTCTCAGGTGGGTGGGTGGTACAGGAGAAGCTGCATAGTTAGTCTACAATTGTGAACTGCATGTCTATAAACAATCTAGGTTTCTAAACGCCAATTCCACAAATTGCTGATGACACTTTGTGACACTAATCCATACCACAACTTTGTTGTGACTGACCCATCTCCAAGTGATATGCTCAGACAAATCTGGATCTGAGGTAACATTTTTAGCTGCTTCATCACAATTATGATGGTTGTCTTTCTTTTGCAGCTAGTTCATGAATGACATACATACATACATGACATGGTCTAGTATTTAATGAAATGGTCATATGCATGAATTTACATGTCCTCAGTCTGTATATGTTGGACAACTTAGTAATTTATAGTGGCACACCAGTCCATGAATGTGTGCTGTCACTGCAACTACAGCAGATATTGATACAGAAAATTATCTAATACATCGCGCAGCGATTCCCAGTGCAGATGCTAAATGGTTGAAGATGAACATAAAATTATTGTAACCAGTTTTTTTTTTTTTTTTTTTTTGTAGACATTTCTCTTTCATTTCTAGAAATGAAAGAGATGACTACTAATTACAATATACAATAATTGTTGTTGTTATTATTATTTTGGTTTTTAGGAGCATTAGCAACTAAGGGCATATTGCTCCGGGATATGCGGTGGTCATTCATTGACCTTTCCACATCCTCTGTATTTGGTGGTGATGGGCTTGAACCCCGGTCTAATCAAGAAGCATGTGCTACGCACTGCCCCAACAGTAACTTAAAAACTTGGTACAAACCTAATTTGACTGTTCCATTTTCTGTAAGAAGAATATTTCCAGCTTTTACATCCCTATGTATTCTACCTAATGAATGAAGATAATCAAGTCCTTGAAGTGCATCTTGACAAATAGCAGAAATTTCTTCTTCTTTTAAGGGCTTCTTGTGAACTATTTAAAATAACAACAAAAACACAATATATATATATATATATAAAATTTAAACAAATTTTGAACAAACAGTTCAAGATATAAAGGGCACAATTTTTTTATATGTATAATTCTCCATATTTTATTCTCTTATGTTCTTAGTGAAGTAGGAAATTGAGCTAAAGGAGAAAATTTGAGTAATTATTCCTAAAATGTGGAGTTCTATTTAATTGCCTAAACACAATAATAGTATACAATAGTTAAATTACGCAAGAGCACATACTTTTTCAGCACCTGCCAAAAAATAAATAAATAAAATAAATAATATTAAATTAACAAAAAAAAAAAAAAAAAACTTTTCTGAACAACAAAATTTGATCATCCAATTCCACCTTAAACTTTAGCAAACCCTCTTTACCTCAGGCACATCCAGAGATTATTTATTCCAATGATCTAAAACTTTCTTCCCATACTGTTAACTGTTTTATCCAATGGTAACTGTTCCATCCAACAGTTACTCCCTAAATTTGTTTCTCCTCTTGTCATTCTTAACTATAAAAATACCTTCAAGAACACACACACACACACACACACACACACACACACACACACACACACACACACGCACGTATATATACATACATATATACATACAGCAATACCCTGCATAGCACTGATAATTGGTACTGAAACTGTTCCATGTTATGTGAAACCGTACTGATTGGGGAATAATTATAGTTTTAATTGAATGCATACCAGAGAAACAGTCTATAAACAAATTATAATAAATCTATAAACAATTTGCACTTGATAGCCAATTAAAAGGATTTCAAATAAAAATATTGCAAAAATTTTATTAATGAAAAGGTAACATCATTTGAAATGAGAGAAAAGAGCCTTATTGTTTATTTAGGTATTTCAATAATAAAGTCTGGTGAAGTTGTCTCTTCTTTTTATCGTAGTACAAATCTTTGCAGCATCGAATCCCATCTTGTAAAATTGCCGTATCTTGATGCTACATTCAACATCAGATGTTACATTATTTGGTTTTTAGGAGCATTAGCAACTAAGGCCATATTGCTCCGAGGATATGCGGTGGTCACTCCTTGACCTTTCTGCATCTTCCGTATTTGGTGGTCACGGGCTTGAACCCCGGTTTAATCAAGAAGCATGTGCTTCTTGATTACGCACTGCCGCTCCTGCCCACGGAGGCACCCTCAACCTCAGATCTCCACTCATAATCGCCTCTCAGGCCAGGTCAAACCCCCACCTGAAAAACTTTCTCCAATTCTTCTGTTCTTTGGTGATACATTAGGGTTATCCACTTCAGAACTGTTTTTCTCTTCTTCGTATGCGGTTTGCTTGTCAATTTAAAAGAGAGCTGCTTAATCTAAGTCATTTGCATTGAGTCAATGCAGTCACATACATTGGCAGTGTATAAAGTTTCAAATCCCAAGTCTTTCCCAATCTTCACAATGTCTTCGATAATTTTCTGAATTTCGATTCAAAACCAGTGAAATCATTTGCCAAATGGGGAAAAACATGCTACCAAACAGAACGCGTGTTGTTAGCAGCAATTTTTAGCCAAGATGCAAATATATTTTAAATCGTATTTAAAGGAGTAAAAAAAATAAATTGTTAAATGAAAAGTTTGAAAAGCTGTCACATCATCTCGCCAGGATGGAATTAAGAATACCAAACACTGTTGCGCGTTGCTACTGGCATGTGTGCATGTCAGACAATAGAGTTGGCACTGCAGCATATACATACGCATACCTAGGCTACGACAAAGCAGCATATATGTACATGCACCTAGGCTATGGCAACACAGCATATATGTACAGTATGTGTCTTGGTGAATGAGTTTTAATATGTACAGTAGATTTGACTTAAACAATTGAAAACAGTGTTATAGTGAAACCCGTGCTGTCTGAAGCCGTGCTAAGCGAGGTATTGTTGTATATGAGAAATAGAAAAAGAGTAACAGAACAGATTAATGCCATCAAATTTATGATTGTACATTACATCTGTCTGTATATAACATTTTTTAATTATAATACCAACTGGATAAATTGGAGAATTCAGAATAAAAGTATTAGGGGTGAAAACTATACTCATTAGTTCAAAGGGCCAAGTATTTAGGTAACCTAAGTTGGATTTCTTTGTTGTACCCTATAAATAAACACATAGAATAAAATAAAAAAATTAAAATGATGATATAGCTAATTATAGATATATGGATACACTGAATGGAATGTTAACTCCACTCAATATATCCCATCAATAATTAGCTGCGGCTGTCTCTTTCTGTTTGCCATTTACCAGTTTTTCTATGTTCAAATATACTGAGAATTTACTGTGAATATATAATCAAATTGGTTTAATTACTTTAATATACATTAAATTTAGCAGAATAACTGCTAGCCCAACAGATAGCAGTGAAAATTAATGGAAGTGAATCATAAATAATATATGTGAGTACCAACTATTTATTTATGTAGTGAAAAGAAGGCTTATGCCTAAAATTAAGGCGAAGAGAAATAAAGATAGTAATAGACCTCAATCTCCCTCGAATTGCTCTAATAGATTTTGAGGTATAAAAAAATAGAGTTAGCAAGCAGAAAGCAAAAGCATAGAAACAGCATATTATATAGATACTTGGGATTTACCGGGAGCGTAACTGCCTGACCTTTTAGTAAGGATCCTAGTATTACAGTATGTAGTGATATTTGATGTAATTAGAAGAAATTTTAGAATACCTAATGTATCATAAATCCAATAATGATTAGAAAATTATCTGATATATTAGAAGTCTTTTGAATAACATATAAAATTAAGTAAAATAGAAAATATCTGATATATTGGAAAATATATGGATAAGATAAAATTATAGAAGCTCCATAGGAAATTGTAAGAATAAATTCGCATTTACTTAAATAGCCGTTCAATTAGTTAATCAAAACTAGTTTTCTGTAAAAACAGAAATTAAATAAATAGATAATGAACTATACCTTCTTGTAGTGGACTACATAGCTGAAAGGATTTATATTCAGGGTTACTGCCCTTATATATGTTGAAGAAAGACGGCAGCGCCCTCTAACTTTTGGTTATTATGTGAACAATTAAATAATTAAAATGAAATTATTAATTGAACTACATGAGATGTTTGAATAATGCAGAAAACAGTAGAATTAGAAATTAAAAATTGAAAACCTAAACAAATATTAGAAATTTCGTAAATATAAGAAAATGCTGTAAGATAAGGCCAAGAGAGATAGCGGCACCCTCTCATTATTTGTTACTTTAATACCAACTTGAATAAATAATTAAACAATTATTTCCATGGAAGACAATGATAGATAGACTAATATATCAGATAATTTTCTAATCATTATTGGATTTATGATACATTAGGTATTCTAAAATTTCTTATAATTACATCAAATATAACCGGGCAGTTACGCTTCCGGTAAATCCCAAATATCTATATAATATGCTGTTTCTATGCTTTTTTGCTTTCTAACTCTAATTTTTTATACCTCAAAATCTATTAGAGCAATTTGAGGGAGATTGAGATCTATTACTATCAATTAGAGCAATTCGAGGGAGATTGAGATCAATTACTATCCTCATTCCTCTTCGCCTTAATTTTAGGCATAAGCCTTCCTTTTCACTACATAAATTATTAGTTGGTACTCACATATATTATTCACAAGTCACTTCCATTATTTTTATTATTAATTTTCACTGCTATCTGTTGGGCTAGCAGTTATTCTGTCAGTTTTCTGCTAAATTTAATGTATATTAAAGTAATTAAACCAATTTGATTATATATTCAAAGTAAATTCTCAGTATATTTGAACATAGAAAAACTGGCAAATGGCAAACAGAAAGAGATAGCCACAGATGATGGGATATACTGAGCGGAGCTAGCCCTAGTTAACGTTCCATTCAATGTATCCATATGTCTATAATTAGTTATATCATCATTTTAATTTTACTATTTCATTTTATTTTTACTTTATTTTATTATATGCGTTTATTTATAGGGTACAACAAAGAAGTCCAACTTAGATTACCTAAATACTTGGCCCTTTGAACTAATGAGTATAGTTTTCACCCCTAATACTTTTATTTTAAATTCTCCAATTTATCCAGTTGGTATTATAATTTAAAAAAAAAAAAAATATACACACACACACCGATGAGTCAAAACATTATGACCACTTACATAATATGATGTTGGATTCCACGCGCAGCCAAAACAGCTCGTACTCAGCGAGGCATGGACAATACAAGATTTCTAAATGTGTCTTGTGGTATCTAGTACCAACACATAACCAGCAGATCCTTTAACTCCTGTAAGTCTGTGGTTGAGACGCCGCAGATCGGAATTGCTGTTCCAACACAAACCACAGAGGCTCGATGGGATTGATGTCTGAGGAATTTGGAGGTCGGGGAAATACCGGGAAGTCTTCCTCATGTTCCGCTAACCAGTCTCGAACAATCCGGGCGGTGTGTTATGGTGCATTATCCTGCTGAAAGACTGCACTGCCAGAGGGGAAAACCATTGCCACGAAAGGGTCTACCTCCGTGTTTCCCAACGTGGGTCCCACGCCCCACATGGGGGAAATTTGATTGTTCAGGGGGGCAATTCAAAAATTGCTCGTTCTAGAGTTTAAAATAACCGCCTACTATGATTTAACTTGTACAAAAGAAGAATTGTTGGTATCTCAATTTGAAATAAGCATTCGTTAAATGTACTTTCTATAGAGCTGCACTTTAAAGTTCGGAGTAATATCAACTACAGTTTGCTCGGAGAGTATTGCTTACTATGCCTAGTGAAGAAATAGTACGTACTGTATTGGACGATTGCTTATGGCATGCGCAATGCGCAAGCAAAGTGGTTGTCTACTGTAGCCAACCGCAAACTCCACATGTTATATGAAATAGCTAATTCCTTTCATACAAATGCTCGTTTGGGCGTCGTGACTGTATATTTGGATAGGTTTGGCGATCTCAGATTAAAATAAATAATTATTTTGTCTGCACACAGAATTATTATTAATGAAGAACCGTGATACACAATGGTATGTATTTGTCATTTATGTATATTTCTGTGGTCTCAGTAAATAAGCAAATAAGTCCAAAAACTCAAATTTGCAGGAGAGGAAAAATAACTCACACACTCTCATATAAACATGCATATATTCGAATATACAAATATTTATTACTCACGCTAAAACCACAATAACGAAGATATCTGCATGTCACATAATAGTAAATAATAAATACTTTATTATAGTACACTTATCTCATTTTCGACAAATTAGACTCATCTGCTTGTTCACAGAGACCACAGATTTAATAGCCTGAATTCAGTAAATTGTGTGATTTATTCTTTCAAAAAGCATACTAATAATTAATTTTTATATATTAAAATAAAATTAAACTAACTTGAATGCATAGTTTATTTTTAGTTTTTGATTTATCTTATATTTATTTCTTTCAGTTGCACAGTAAAATGAGTAGTGCGAGTAAAAAAAAAAAAAAGTTTGTCGGTATTCGGAGGAATACTTAAAATTTGGTTTCATCTCATACCCGCTGTCCACGATCAAAGGTCACCTTTTTGTCTTTTATGACAACAATGCTTGACCAACGAATCAATGAAGCGAGGTCATCTTGAGGCACATTTGAAGGCGAAACATAATAAAATAAATATAAAATCTCTCTGCGGCAAGCATCAAGCACAAGGGTCTCACTAAATTTAGTGCACTCATCTAGAAGTGACTTCACATGGAATGTTGAAATTATTATAAACAATTAAATAATAATTACTAAAAATTAAAATATTATAGAAAAATCTTTCATATAAATTATTTTGTACTTGAATTTTAGTTGTCTATTATATGTTTTGAAAATTTACTTACTGTTTTTTTCTTAATAATTTCCTAATGATTTCTTCCTAAAACCTAAGTCTTGTGTCCTGAACAAGTTGTAATTAGGCTTCATTTAGGGAATAATTCAATTTTTGAATATAAAAAATATGTATATCGGTGTTTCCCAACATTACATAGAATCAGAATTTTAGAAAGACTTAGGTGGGGCGTGGTAAAATAAAGGGTGGGAAACACTGGTCTACAATGATGTTTAGATAGGTGGTAGACATCAGAATGCCCTGCACATGGATGACTGAACCCAGGGTATCCCAACATAACATCACCCAAAGCATGACACCACTGGCTTGTTTTCATCCCACGGTGCAGCCACCATCCCCAGGTAAACAATGCACATGTATCCATGGTGCAGGCAGGCACCTTCCCCAGATAAACGATGCAAACGTATTGAGCTGTCCACATGGTGCAAAGGAAACTTAATTCATCAGACCAGTCGACTTTCTCCCAATCACTCAAGGTCCAGTTCCAATGCTCGTGTGCCCATTGTAGGCGCTGTCACTGGTGAACCGTGGTTAGCATGGGCACTCGGAGTGGCCTATGGCTATGCAGCTCCATTTTCAGCAGGGTCGGATGTACCGTGTGTTGTGACACATTACTCCCGTCACCAGAATTCCAATTACTGGCTAGTTGCGCCACAGTCTCCCTTCTGTTTCCGCATACCATCCAGGAGAGCCTTTGCTCACCTTGAGCATCGATGAGTCGTGGTTGTTCAACACCTCGCCGACAGTTTGTGGGTTCCCCCTCCTCGGATCACTTTCAGTAGACGCTAACCACGACTGACTGCAAGCATCCCACTAGCTGTGTCGTTTCAGATATGCTCTGATGTAGTCATCTGGCCATTACAATTTTGCCTTTGTCAAACTCACTTTGCGTAAGTCTGCTGCCTTTCACATCTGAAGAACAAGAGTAACACTGATTAATGGAGCTCACTATCAGGTGTTTTTTTATACCATGTCCCAACCCACACCGTAGTTCACTTGCAGTTGCTTCGATTTGCATAAAGACTCGCTAATCATAATGTTTTGGCTCATCACTGTGTGTGTGTGTGTGTGTGTGTGTGTGTGTGTGTGTGTGTGTGTGTGTGTGTGTGTGTGTGTGTGTGTGTGTGTGTGTGTTTAAAGAAACTTATGCAATGTAAACTGATAAAACAAAATAGGTTTATACTGATCACATGTATCTCATGTCGGCCAAATGAATACAGTAAAATTCTTTTACACGAAACTTCAAGGATCATTTCATTGTAATGAAATTGTTCTAACAAATCTTACTGAAATTAATTTGTATAAATAAATTCTACTGTACTTTTCTATTATTAAGTAAAAAAAAAAACAATTTCATCAACTTTTAAATCAACAATTAATATATTATGAAAAATGTGTACTACAAAGGTAAAAAATATTTTAATAAGAGCATAACTGTTGTTTTGAAAGCATTTTATTTATAAGAAATTCCACATATTCAGAAAATTAGCAGTAAATACAGTTTGTTATTACCTTATATATTAACATGCCAATTTGTTTTTAATGCATAACTTTTTTTTCCCTCCTTATTGATACAAAATTCAGTGTTAATGAATTTGAAAATGTGGGTAAGGGTAAAAAGCTCAATCATTTAAAAGGCTGGAAAACAGGAAATGGTGTAGCATTAAATCTTTTACTGAATTTTTCACCCCCCCCCCCCCCCAAGACATTTTTTCCATAGCCATGTTTACAATATGGCTAAAGTGTGCCATCCACAATTGTTCAAAATTATTATTATTTATTTTTTATACTTTTTTTTTTTTTTTTTTTTTTTAACTGGTATATTTTATGAATAGGCAAAATTTTCATTCTGCCTATTCATAAAATTGTATAAAATTTTTCATAGAATTTGTATAGAATTTTTCACAGAATCATTGTATAGAATTTTTCACAGAATAATTGTATAGAATTTTCACCAATGCTATTCACTGAAACAAGATTTTCAAAGCATGGATAATAAAAGTGATCAGTCCAGATCTAGAAATATTTTTTTGTTTAAAGAGTATTCATTTCAATGGGATTTTACTCTATTAAAAAATTCTTTTATTGAAAAACACAAATTTCCCAATAGCTTGTTTGTTTATTTGGTTTTTAGGAGCATTAGCAACTAAGGCCATATTGCTCCAGAGATATGCGGTGGTCATTCCCTGACCTTTCCGCATCCCAGTCTAATCAAGAAGCATGTGCTACGCACTGCCGCTCCTGCCCACCTGGCTACGGAGGCGCCTTCCCAATAGCCACTGACAAAAACAAACTAAATACTTCACAGAGGAGACGGGTACCGTAGTGATTTTCAAAGTATGAACCATTGAGTGACTGTACTCTCTTCCAAGATATATCCACTCAATTAGACAATTAAAAAAAAAAGTGTTATCCAATTGTAATTACTCAAAAGTTTCTCCCCTATCTCCCTCATTTAGTGAAGCAACATCAATGAAATGTTAATTGCACATACAAATTCACAAAAGTAACCCATTTCCCCTGAGAAGGAAGGGAGGAACCAAATATAGTCGCGATATATTCAGTTATAAATTTTTGTAAACAGTACATTCTTTATAGAATATCGGATAAAGTACGCAAAGTGTGTAGTTTATCTGATATTTTTAAATCTTCAGTGAGCATATGTTAATAATGCCATATTTTATAATAAATATCCTTAAATCTTATTTAAGTATTTATTCTTTATTTAAAATAAAAATAAAAAAAAAACACTGCGGTAATAGTGCATCTGCTTTAAAATACTTAACTCATTTTGTCCACTGGTGGCAAAACAGTAACGTATTGAAACAAAATTTGTTTATAACATCATTTTTTTGCTTTTGAATACTGATGTTATAAAGTGCTTTTGTAATATTGTTCTTCTCTTAATCAATGCATATTCTTATTAAAATGGGGCATGAGGTGGGCAAATTGTATTTTCAGCTATAACAATGGTGCTAAGTTACCCAAGGCACACACATTATAATGAGTATTCAAATATGTATTAATGTGTATTTAAATGCATAATATTCATTGTAAATAATTAGTGAGAGAGAGAGCAGGAGCACCCCCCCCCCAAAATGAGTTTCTAAGTGTCATATTTTCAGAAACCGACTAAGCATATCCCCAACTGAAAACGCCCCTCAAATACTTTCCCGGTTGTTAGCCATAGTAACAGTACCGATTATCCTACACTAATTTTAGTGGTAGAGAATGAAAGGGACTTGGGGGTGGTTGTGCAGGCAGATATGAAGTTCTCTGAGCAGTGCAGACGGGCTGCAAGAGTAGCTCATGGAGTATTGTCAATGATATACAGGAATTTTTCAAGCAGGGATAAGGAGGTGATTATTCTATTTTATAAGGCGATGGTCAGGCCACACCTAGAGTACTGTATACAGGTCTGGAGACCTCATTTCAAGAAGGATGTAGAGCTGCTGGAACAAGTACAGAGAAGGGCAACAAGATTAGTGAATGGAACAAAGGGGTGCTCTTACGAAGAAAGGCTTAAGTTTTGCAAATTACAGTGTCTGGAGACTAGGCACCAGCGAGGTGATCTGATAGAGGTGTATAAAGCCTTGAATGGTTTAAGCATGCTCAATGCTGATGGGATTCTTCCTCTAGCTCAGAAAAATCACCTGAGAGGGCATAAATTCAAATTGAGGAAAGACAGATGTAGGATAGACGTGCGGAAATTTGCCTTTAGCCAGAGGGTGGTTGGTTGGTGGAACAGACTTCCATCCCTTGTGGTGGAGGTTGATAGCCTAAATAAGTTTAAGGCTCAGCTGGACAGGTATTTTGAACGAACAGAGGGGTGAAGTGGAAGTGGGTTTTTTTTTTTTTTTTTTTTTTTGGCTGATGCTGCATAAGCTTGCTTTCTTGCATCAAATGCCTCTACTAATGCTAATGCTAAGTGCTGACAACTGAATAAATCATTGCATCCACATCAAAAAAAAAATTTTTGCACTCCATGACGTTGAGAGACTGACTCAAGAAGTTTAGCAGCAAAAGTCACATTAATTTGTACCTAATTGAATGTTTGTTACGTTTACAAATGCTCTACAAAGGTTTTATAAACGTTTGTTCTCGGTTTACAAACGATCGCTATAACGAAGTCACCAACAGATAGAGTTCCTTATAAAACAATATGCCAAACATATAGTGCACATAATTGTAAAATTTAAATAAATTTTTAAAAAATGTATTTATTACAATAATTATCAGAAAATTATTATATGATAATTATACTGAACTGTTCTTGGTTAATAAAACTAATCTAGTCAGTAAAAAAATGGTTGGTTTACATGGCAAGCCACGTAGAATGCTTTCTCATGGGAAAGAAATCAGTGATTTCCCCCATTATAATATAATAGGATCATCACTTGCTTTGCCTGGGTTATCTTAGACAGTCAACCGCTGGTTCACTTAGGGTATGGGAAAGGGAAGCTTCTCCATCCCTTTCTCTTCCAGTCACAAAACTACCTGAAACAGATAATAGCAGCATTGAGAACACACAGCAGAAAATGCACCCGACCGATCTTTCGCATCACACAACAACAAACGTGGTAAGTTGTTTTATAGACACCATTAAGAGTAGTTCTGCATTTGGTGACTTAAAAATATATTTTTAAAAATTCAAGCGATCATGGGTCCAAAGCGAAATAGTAGTGCTGGTGCTGATAGTGGTAATAATAAAAGACACAGTATACGATAAGCCATAACACATACATATATTAAAATAAAACATATTGTATAGACAAGGGGTTGACAACCTTTTTTGAGTGAAGAGCCATTTTTGATCGAATCAAAAAAAAAAAAAAAGAATCCATGTGTTTCTCTTCAGATTCCCAATATAATTTGTTCCATTCTTTGCTGTGTAGTTCTCAGCTTCTCTTCTATTCTTTTGGTGAGTGCCCAAGTTTCACTTCCATAAGCCATGGTGGGAGGTATACATTGGTTCATAATTTTACGCTTCAGAAAAACTGGGATATTGCTCTTCAGTAGGTAACTATATTTCCTGAATGGTATCCATCCAAAATTTATTTTTCTCTCGACTTCCAGCCATTTTTCATTATTACAACTATTAACTTTTCCCAGATAAGTATATGACTCCACCTTTTCAATTATTGCTCCTTCAATCATTTATCCCTTTCTGTGCCATACTTGTTGATCATTACTTTTGTTATAGCCATATTCATTTTTAGTCCAAAATCCTTACTAACTCTACATAACTGATTAAGATTTTCCTCTAATTCTTTGGGATCATTGCTTATGACTACAATGTCATCTGCAAATCGTAAATGGTTTAGGTACTCTCCATTCACATTGACTCCTTTCTGCAACCAGTCTAATCTTCTGAAAGCTTCCTCAAGGGCAGCAGTAAACAACTTTGAAGATATTTTGTCTCCTTGTTGAACTCCTTTCTCAATTTTAAATTTGCTACTGTCTTTGTCAAGGCTAATAAAGGAGGTAGCATTCTCATATATTTTCTTCAAAATCATAATATATGGGGTATCTATGCCTTGTCTTTCCAGTGCCCGAAACATTGCCTTATGCTGTGCTGTATGGAGTCAAATGCCTTTTCATAATCCACAAATGCCAGACATAACAGTGTTTTATATTTATTTGCTTTCTCCATTAGCTGTGATATTACGCGAAGGTGATCCATAGTTGATAATCCTGTCCTAAAGCCAGCTTGCTCTTTCAGCTGATTCTCATCAAGTATTCTTTCTAATCTGTTAGTAACAACCCTTGTGAACAACCTGTAGATGTGAGATAACAAGCTAATTGGTCTATAATTTCCAATTTCTGATTTATCTCCTTTCTTATGCAGCAAAACTATGATTCATTATTCCACTCCTTAGGCAATACGGCTTTTCTAATGCATTTTGCGAAGAGTCTTGCCAGTTTCTGTGTCATGTCTCTTCCTCCCAATTTGAACAACTGTACAATAACTTCATCTTCCCCCAGGACTTTCTGATTTTTAATTTTCTTCAAAGAATGTTCTACTTCATCAGAAAGGATATTGGGTATGTCGTACGCATTACTAATTTGCGATTCATCTTCCCCACTGCTGGCATCATTCCCTCGGTACTTGTATAATTCTCTATAGTAGTCTTCTGCTATTTTAATTATGCCTTCTCTGCTAATTATAAGTACGCCATCGCTATTCTTCAGTTTCAGTATCATATGTCTTTCTGTATTACTGCTCATGACTACTGATTAAGTCTTTTGTTTTCCATTAATGCTTGTTCTACTTTTCTTGTGTTAAATCTTCTTATGTCCTCTCTGAGTCCCTTTCTAATTGCTTTGCACAACTCAGTATACTCAATTTTCTCCTTGTCAGTGTTTATCTTGCTCTTCATTTGTCGTCTTCAGTTCATCATGACAAGTGCCTGACTAATTTTTTATTCTTTGGATTTCTTTTTACCTATAGGTTTCTTGGGCTTTATCACTTTCAGAAAGTTGTAATATTCCTCATCAATATCTTGGTCCTGAGCAGTCTGCAGAAGATCAAACTTGTTCTTAAGTTCCAGTACATACCGTTTTTTCTCCTCTTCTGTTATCTCAAAGACCTTTATATATTATTTTCTCGAGTCAGTTTTTTCCTTTCTTTTCTTACATATTCATGTACTGGTATTAATGATTGTAATGATCTCCCACTACCACCGTCTTTTTTTAGTTCTACAATAATCATCATTACTTATATGAAATATGTATGCAAAGAGTGAAAAATATATGCAGGAGACAAAAATCTTATGCTATACTGTACTGAGATTCAAAAATATTAAGCAATTGCAGAAGTTCAACAGCTTGCTCAGACAGACTATCTTGTCTCCTCTCCAGCTAGTGCTTTTGAAGGTTGCTAGACTTGTGAAATAAAATACAAAAGGATGACGGACACAGTGCAGGCATACCTCCACTTAACAACATTTCATTATAGCAACACTTGAAAATAACCACCAATATTAGAATTTGTGACATCCCTCATTGTGTCATAACGACATCTTATATATATTTTCCACAAATATTAAAAAACATGCAATAAAAGAGCACTGTCCCCAACCGTGTAAAAACGAATCTTTGTTGTGGACATTCACTGCCAAAAGGAAACAGTAAGCAGAAGGCCTGGTATATGCTATTTTTAACTTGTTATCTTTACTGATTTGCTATGACAGGCCCTTTAAAATAGATTAAAAACACTTATGAAAGGAAACAGTAGCATGGAAAGTTTAGATACCGTGAAATATAAATGGTTCCTGGAGAAAAGTATGGTCAGATGGTATCCACAATTACCTTTAATTGAAGAGCCTACAGAAAATATATAAAGAACACAACAGATATTACCAAAGGAGGCTGATGTGGTCAATTTACTTAAATTGCCTAAAAATTTGACTACCGAAGTACTACTTTAAACAAAAGAATGAAAAGACATTGTTGAAAAAATGCTAATCTTGCAACCCGAAAAATTAAGAGCAAACAATGATATGCCACGAGCATTAACCCACATGGGAAAGATAAAGACTTTATGAAATAGCAGAATTAACAGGGACATGAAAAAAAAAATCTACCTGCTGTAGGGGGGGGGAGAGAGAGAGAGAGAGAGAGAGAGAGGAGTGGAGGCGCAAGAAAAAGAACCCATATCCACTGACTCATTTTTAAGCTACTTCAACCACCTGCATCAACAATAGGTGAATCTTCACTGTTCGTGACACAATTAGATTAATAAAATATAAAAAAATAAAAATATTCCATTTTAATTCTGCAGTTGTCCTTTCTTTCATGATTATGGTTAGAGGCCTACTAGGGATGGTTCCATTTTAACAAAGCCAACAATACACAATGTTTCAATCTATTCTCATGCCTTTAATATAGCCCATAAGATTATGGGCTATATTATCTTAACAGAAATAGCACAGTGAAATCATGTGATAACCGATGGAAATTTCATGGAGTTTTGGTTTGTCAAAGTGGAACCATCCCCATTAGGCATGAACATTTGATTTTCAATTAGCTGAAAATAAAATTCATATGCTTTACTGTTTGGCTATTTTAAGGTACCTACAACAGTGTTATTTATGTGAAGGTTTTATTTCTGTACCCCACTTGATTGTTCACTTACACAAATATGTACTTTGTGCAATTATGTAACAGTTCAAATATCTTTGATGAGAAATCAAAAAAGCTTCAAAATAGCTATTGAATAGCATCTCAGATTTCTAAACTTATAGGATATTCGTGTTCTATTAAAAAATTTAAAAATATTAATTAATGCAGAACCGTGGATAACAGTATTTGTCTCTAAGATGAATATGAGGGTTAAATACTAAGGGCTGTCCTCAGCATCAGCAAAGATCTCCCTATTATCAAAATCCAATACAGTACAGTATAGGAATCATGTTAAGGTAAACAAATAAGTCTATCACAGCATTACTGAAATTAACGATTACTAATGATTACAGTCAGTGGCTTAGTCAGGTTTTGAGGGGGGGGGGGGGCAAACAGATAAAATAGGTGCCAATTGTTTGTTTGAATGTCATTTTTTTTTTATAGTTTATGGATAGGATAGGGGAGCATTTGGGTTGTCATCAGTGCAACACCAAGGTACCTGCCCACCCACTGATGAGGAGCCAATAAGCCCGAAACGGTGCCATATGGGTGATAGTATCCGCTGAGAATAAGTAACAATAGTCTTCTCCCATAATGAAGAGTTACTTATTTGAATATCATGGTGCAATATCATGGCAACTCGTTGTGAAGGGAAGGTATTCACAATATGAGATATACTTAATGATGCCAATTTATAACTACTTATGTAGTTTGCTATGTACAGAAATAATGCAAATGCACTAACTTGTACATTACCACACCATCTTAAACATTAATAAGGCCTGGGAAGAAATTACTAAAAGTTTAAACGACATATGGAAGAAAATATGCCCACGGCACATAAAAGGCTTCAAAGGGTTTGAAAAAGACGAATCATATGAAGAGGTTACAGACAAGATTGTTAAGGTTGCAGAGCTACTTCAGTTGGAGGTTGATGCCAAAGATGTGGAGGAGTTAATAGAGGAAGAAGAGAAGGAATTAATCTAACAAAGAACTTATTGACTTGCAGGCAGTGATAGTGAAAGAAGAAAATGCATATGAAGCTCAAGATGAACTAAATGAGGAGCTGAGGTGCTTCATCACCAGAGAGATGGCAAGGATATTTTGTGAAATTGCATCAGATATGGCAAGGTTTAAGAAGCTGGATCCTGACAGTGAACAATTCTTAAGTTAACAGAGTGGTGACTGATAAGCTTGCTACAAAGAAATCTACGATGAGAGGGAAATAAAAAAAAAAAAAAAAAAAAGCCACCGTCCAGTCATCCATTAATATGTTCTTTCGTAAGGCTGAGCAAAATGACGTTATACCTGTCTCCTTTTTTTTTTTTTTTTTTGCAATTTTATAATTTTGAAATTTTTTGTAAAACTTGCATGCTTCTGTAATTTTTCCTGCGCACGAGATAAAAAAATTGAATAAATACAATAAATAATTCTATTTATATTTCGTCGAACATTTCTTTTTTGATTCAATCAATTCAGCGAACATAGTTGCGAGTGCTGCACAAGCATAGGAGAAATTCCGACTAAAGTAAAATCTGACTTATATAGTGTTCCATGGAACGCAACCCTTACATAAGACGGGGAGTTCCTGTATGTAACAGTTAGAAAAAATTTAGATGCTAGTAAGTTGCCTTTATATTTAGCTGAGGAAGCAAAAGAACCATCAAGTTTTAACAGAAATGGGAGTACAGGTGGACAATAGACGACCAACAGCTTTGGCATCAGATCAGAATGCCTGACTACCACTTGGACAAACAAATTTTCCCACTCCTAGCACGGTCAAAATCTACTTTTGATTGTTGCAACTTTGGTGTAAGCAGAAAATTAACATGGAGATTGGATGCAAACCATATGCTGTTCAAGATAAGCAACATCCTTTTCTTGAACAGCATTAGCACATTTATTGGATATTAAAGGTTTAGACAGAGGATGAAATTTTAAGGTGGAGCATGGAATAAAGGATTTCATCTCTAACCGTAATTTCACTGATGTGATCTGAACAAACATGATATCATATTTAAAACAGTAATCCAAGGAAAAGGACAGAATCTCACAGATCATCCCAATCGGCATTCTTGTAAGGCCAAACAATATGAGTCTGAGAGTAGCCCCAAGAGAAAGGCTCCACTGGAGAATAGAATATCACCAAGTTGTGGTCTGGAGCATCTAGAGGACCACTCATCACAACAATGTACTTTAAAGGGTTGTCTGTGAGAAAAACATAAGTGCTGAGTGAGATTTGGATTTTCTGGTATTCTGGTAGGTAAATGAACAATCCATGCAAGGTTATTAGTTATTACAAAAGCCTCAGCACCTTGTCCATCTAGGTCTGTGTGACTAGAAAGCTAAAGCCAGCTTCAGTTGTGAACATTAAAATCACCAAGGAAAATTTCCTCACTGTTAGAAAATTTGGACTGAAAAAGGTACATTTTAAAGAAAGCAAGCCAAAGAGTTCCAAGTGATTACTGGAATTTGGACAACAATAAAGGTAACAGATGAATTTAACAGAAAGGGGTAAGCCAGAGAAAATCAAAAAGAGGAGACAGATTCTAAATTACTAAATCTTTGAGAGGTAATATCAGAGCAGCAGACATATACACAAGCACCACCTTGAGGCAAAAGACACAGCAAATAATTAGAACAGGTGACATGAGCAGTGACTGAGGCAACCAATAACTGGGATCCCATCAAAAAAAGTAGGACTTGGCAGATTAATTGAAAACGGACATCACAACTCGAACTGAGACCACATATATTTGTGAAATGAATGAGGAAGTGTTTGGGAGTTTTAGATCTTTTTTTTGCAGATAAGTACATTTTTCTATTAGTTGGGCTAATAAGTTTCAGTAATAATGCAATTTATATTTGTATTCCATTAAAGGTTGTCAATTTTATCAGTTTTTCAAATTGTTCTGGTTTGATGTCTCGAGGTCTCCTGATTGTAGTAATTTAACCATTTTGCTAATTCAGCAATAGATTCCAGAAAGAAAAAACCCAAGTTTTTTAGATGCAGAGGAAGCAATATTTGTAATGTGCTTGTGCCAAGAGAGATTAGAAGTCAGGGTAATCCACCAAAAGAGATATCATTTTGCCTAGAAATTGGATTGCCACTAAAGATAAGCACAGGAGCAGAAGAATCCTTTTTGGGAGATATAAGACAAGACTGAGTTTTAGAAGGGTTTAAATCAACTAAGTTGTCTTTGCCCACTGGAGAATTACCTGAAGATCGGCATTTAAGGAATTGGTAGCTGATTTTCAAGAAGTTGAAGCTGATTGAGCAGGACAAGGTTTCTCAAAATGAAAGTGAAATGCAATGTGCTATCATCGGCAAAACTATGGATAGGATTTCCAGTCAATGGAAGAAGGTCATTAATATACAAGAGGAAAAGAGTGGGGGAAAGAACTGAACCTTGGGGGACACGAGCGATCAGAGAGAAAACTGGATAACCAATTACTAAAAACCGTTGGAAAACCATAAGATGGAAGCTGGTTTAGAAGACCTTTATGCCAAACACGATCGAAAGCCTTTGAGATTTCACGAGCAACTACTTGTGTTTCACCAAACCTTTCCATTGAATTAGTCCATAAATGGGTAACATAAGCCAGAATATCACCAGTGGATCGACACTGATGGAATCCATACTGGCGATCGTTGATCAGACGGAAGGTTTCTAGGTAGTTTAAGAGTTGGCGGTTAATTGATTTCTCCATTACTTTAGAAAGAGTAAAAGTAATTGCAATGGGACGATAACTGGATGGAAGAGATTTGTCACCCTTTTTAGGAACTGGCTCGATATGAGCAAATTTCCAAGCAGAAGGAAAACACCTTTGGAATAAGAAAGTGAAAAAGGCTGCAAAGAATAGGAGTAAGTTCAGAAGTACAGGTTTTGAGAACAAGTGGAGAAATACCATCGGGACCTGGAGCTTTCTTAGCATCAAGATTCATCAAAATCCTTCTGATATCCTTTTGACAGAAGACCACAGGAGGCATTGAATGGGGTGTGTTGGGAATGGTGGGAGGTGTTTTACCAAGATTATTAATACATGATTTGGAAGAAAAATGGGATGCTAGCAGGTCAGCTTTATCCTTGGCTGAAGTGACAACAGAACCATCTGGTTTGGACAGAGGTGGGAGCAGAGATGGGCAAAAGTTGCAGCCAATAGCTTTGGCAAGAGACAAGAATGCTCGGCTACCATTAGGGCAAGAAGCAAGTTTTCTACTCTTAGCCTGTTCAAACTCTAGTTTGGACTGATTAATAACTGCTTTACATTTGTTGCGAGCTTTGGTGTAGGCAGAAAATCTAACTGAAGAATTAGAAACAAGCCAATTACGATATGCAACATTCTTCTCTTGAACAGCCTTAGAACATTTATTGGAAAACCAAGGTTTAGATAAAGGACGAGATTTTAAAGTGGAGTGTGGGATAAAGGATTCCATTCATTCAAGAATAATTTCACTGACACGATCTGAGCAAATGTTGACATCAGAAGTTTTGAAACAGTAATCCGACCAAGGAAAAGAAGAAAAGAAGTGTTGCAGGTCATCCCATTTTGCATTCTTGTAATGCCAAACACGAGATTGGGAATAGCCATGAGATAAAGGTTCCATTGGAGTAGAGACAATCACCAAGTTGTGATCTGAAGTGCCTAAAGGACCTCTCACTTCGACCGTGTACTTAGAAGGGTTGTTCGTAAGAAAAAGATCAAGCGTATTGGCTATATGGTTAGGATTGTCCTGTATTCTTGTAGGTAAATGAACAATCTATGTA
This sequence comes from Mastigoproctus giganteus, assembly GCF_048544385.1. Classification (NCBI taxonomy): domain Eukaryota; kingdom Metazoa; phylum Arthropoda; class Arachnida; order Uropygi; family Thelyphonidae; genus Mastigoproctus; species Mastigoproctus giganteus. The sequence continues at coordinate 136,813,047 of NC_143582.1, forward strand.
AGGGTTTTTTTTTTTTTTTAGGAGCATTAGCAACTAAGGCCATATTGCTCCGGGATATGCGGTGGTCATTCACTGACCTTTCCGCATCTTCCGTATTTGGTGGTGACGGGCTCGAACCCCGGTCTAATCAAGAAGCGTGTGCTACGCACTGCTGCTCCTTCTCACCTGGCTACGGAGGCGCCTCTCTTTCTCTATGTAAGGTCATTAGTAACAAAAGCCTCAGCATCTCAACCTGCTGGGTAGGTGTGACTAGAAAACAGAAGCCAGCTGGAGCTGTGAACATTAAAATCACCAAGGAAAATTATCTCACTGGTTAGGAAAATTGGACTGGAGAAAGTCAAAGAGCTCTAAGTGATTAGTGGAGTTGGGAGAACGGTAGAGACAACAGATGAATTTGACACAATGAGGTAGAGAGATTTTAAGCCAGAGAAGATCAAAGAGAGGAGATTCCAAATTGCCAAGTCTTTGACAGGGAATATCAGAACGGACATATGCACCCTACACTTAAATATGTATATTTTCAAATTAATTTACTGTATGTGATTTATACAATTTAGAATTTCTATACTGAAAATAAAAAGGTTTCTTTGAACAGTTTTACAAAAAAAAAAGAACTGTTAACTGAATCAATTTAATTTCCCAATGTGATTCTAATATTTGGAACCAACTGTATTAAAATTAATACTTAATTTTTTTTTTTAAAGAATGCAACTAACATAACATGTAAAAAAGGGTATAGGAAAATTGCTATTTAAATGATATTATGCTTAGCCTGTTTCTATGGAAATTATGCTTAGCCTGTTTCTATGGAAACAGGCTAAGCATAATATCCTGTTATTAAGTGGGATATACCTGTAAAATTAAATAAAGTTGGGATCTCATCTGCTAGGACATCATCTTATCAGGAACCATAACAGAATAGTACGTATTAAAATGAAGGAACACTATAGTCATCAATGCAGAAATGGGCTGAAAGGCTGTAGCCCAAAACTATTCACATCACAATAAACAAAGAACTGAAGAACCAAAGAAAGAAAACTTCGGAAAACTTCATAAAAGAATATCCCCAATATACAGGCCCCCAGCCATCAATATTTTGATAAAACTTAATCAGAAGGTTGAAGCGATCATATCTTAGCAAAGACAGGGCAATTTATAAGGGGGTTAGGCAAAAGAAGAATGATAATGGCACAGGCGTCTATCTGTTGACAGCAGCAGTAAGAAGCTGAATAATTCCCTAAAATTGAGGGAAGAAATCACTGACATATTATACTGCATGCTCTGTAATTGTTGGAAAGGAAAGATAATTTTGCCTCAGACCATGGCTATATTTTTTTATTTGAGACTATCAAAAAAAAAAAAAAAAAGTGTAAAATTAAATGATTGGCTACTATGGACGAGAGAGAGAGAGAGAGATATGTGCATTTTGAGAGATTATATATGCCAAATACAAATGGAATAACTGCAACTTGGGAAGTTCTTGTCTATTCTGTATTAATCAGGACCCCAATAAATATAAATTAATGTGCTAATCTAGAGTAAGATAACATACTTGAAATTATCTTCTAAAATATAGCAAAGTTTTCAATTGGATCTGTTTTATTGCAACTGTGAATGGAGGGGAAAGGGTCTTAAGGGAGCAATGACATAACAGTTAGAGAGAAATAGGTAAAGGGCTAACAGAAAGAACTGAAATAGTTACAATTTCAGTTCTGTTAGCCCTTTACCTATTCCTCTCTACCTACAAACATATGTATCCATTATGGTCACTGTGTTCGTTCTGCTTAATTTTAGCAGTGTACCTGGTTCATAAACCATTATTAATAATATATACTGTTACATTATTCATAAAAAATTCTTACAAATAAATTATATATATACAGTGAAATCTCATTAATACAAAGTTCAAGTAACCTAAATTTTCACATTTTGTAATAACGAGGTCCCCCCAAAAGTGTCAACATTTTTTTTTTTTTTTTGGTACATACTGTATATCTAAGAATAATAATAATAAATAATAATAATAATATCAAAAATAAATTAATAAAATAAAATAAAAACAAAAGCCTTGTCTAACAATACAATAACAAGATATTTTTTAAAGAATTTATTTTATTTGTAAGATAAACTAAGAGAAAAGCAATACTATGTATAAGTATGGTGCGAAAGCATCAATACTTATACATACATAGCTTTATAGAGAAAAGCAATATTAACGGAAATGAAAATATTGTACAGTATATATTTTGATATATCCAATATTTTAGTATCACAGTAAAAAGAATTATAATCTTAATATAAAAGGAGACATACAAACCATTAACTTTTTATTAAATTAATCTAATTTAGAGAAAGAATCCAATGTTGTTTGCACAGTTTTTATCCTATATGCATTTTTAACTACAGCACAGATGGTATCAAATGCAATAGTTGTTTCTTTATCACTGTTACTGCAGGCCAACACATTATTATGTTCAATGCATTTTGGGCATCTTTTTTTAGATGGCAGTGTGTGTGTGTGTGTGTGCGCGCGCTTCTTCACTTTCGCTGTTAACAAAAACATTGTCTTGTTTGGTACTCAGCAGATCTTCTGGTGTTGGCGTTGCAGTAGTAGCAACTTTATCATCCACCTTCACAAACTCTTCAAATTTGCCAACAAAATTCATATGCTCCTTCAAATTCCTCCATTCCTCAATGTTGCTATCACATTCGTCTGCTGGACAATGTTTTTCGATGATGTTCTCTCCAAAGCCACTCTTTCTGAAGCAGCTGATTATTACACTGACGTAATACTTTCCCAAGCAATAACAAGATTATGGATAGCATCCAAGACATTCCAATTTGGCTGCAAATTGTTCCCTCCTTCTATGTTGCTGATCAAGTACCTTATCAGGCGGGCTCTATATAATCTCTCATTATTTATAATCTCTCTTGAGATTATAAATAATGCCTTGATCCAGTGGTTGCATTAAACTAGTGGTATTGGGGGATAAAAACAACCGTACATTTGTCAACTTAAGTGTCTCGGCAGAATGTGCTGTACAACGGTCTAGAACCATCAAAATGTTCCTTTTTTCTGAAGCCATTCTTCTGTCCAATTTTGATAACCAAGACTGAAATTTTGACAGTAAGCCAAGCACTTCTATTGGCCTCATAATCACAGGGAAGTTGGTTAACTGCTTTAAAACATCTTGGCTTGGAAAACTTACCAATCACATGTGGGAGTAGTTTTGTACTGCCATCTGAATTGCAGCCTAACAGAACAGCGAGTCTTTTAATTAATTTTCCACCATGACAAGACTCAAAACATTTGCTCTTCGAGGACGAAGAGCAAATGTTTTGTTTGCCTGCAAATTATAAAATTAAACTCCCAACAATATTAAAAATATCTTTTGCTTCATATTTTTCAAGGATCGACCGTACAGAACACAACCAGTCTGTAGCCTTTTCTTTCTCGACTAATCCAGACACACCGCAAACATTTCACGAAACCAAGTTATTCCTGTCTTTAAATCTTTGGAGCCAGCCACTGCTGCATTTGAAGTTGCTAATTCCTTGTTGCTCAGTTAGATAATTTGCCTTTTCTTGAAAAATCGGATCTGATATTGCCAAATCAGATGCACGCACTCGAAAAGTTTTGTTTCAATCTCCTCGTGTTTTGCACCACAAATTCGTTTCCTGTTTTTCACAGCTGCTCCAGTGTCATGCACCTCAAGCAGTTTTTCAGTATTGTAGATAAAGTAGGTAAAGGGATGTTGTATTCCTCTGCAATGTCCGTTTTGTTTCTTTCCATCCTAGCAGCCTCTTGTATAATTTTTAGTTTAATTTCCAGGCTTAATTCTGTCCATCTACGTTTTGTAACCATAACACTGCAGGATAACTTTTAATATAAACTAATTTTAAATTACTTTATAGGCAAGTTCCGAAAAAGACATCAGCTCAGATAAAATGGCACAAAAAATAGATTGCTGTATACGATAACAAAAGCCTCTTTGAACTGGGGTAACTATTGCAACTGACCTTATTTCCATGGAGAGCGAGGGAGTGCATCAAAACATCTTAGAAAAACTTTTTATTCTTTTGTTAATTTAACAACTTATCCTTCAGAAAGATGTTTTAAAGAGTGCACTTGATGTTGTAGCTACCATAAACTGCTTTTGTTTACGCAAAACTAATTTCTAACAAATCAGAGCCATCCTTCAGGAAGTAGGGAGCCTGGTGGCCGGGAGCAATAATTGGATCACTCTGCCAAGATTTGTATTAAACATACAAAATGACAATATTTATTTCTCACGGGGTGAAAAAGAACTTTGTAATACATATTAGGGGCTTAGAGGGGAACAGGTATTCTGTTCTAGACACTCAGTCTAAAACACTGATGAATCCAATATCTTTCTATTACAGAAGATTTAGGAGAAGTCCGGTTGGCCTGCCTTCCTAAAATCCGCTCATGCACACCTTCTCGATGGTAAGCTCTGTTACGTCACTTAGGTGGCGATGAACGTGTAGAGTGGTTCTCTTCAAGATGCCTGGTCAGCGTGAAGAGGAAAAGACCAAACCCTACAGCATATGACAGCACTACGAAACAAATGGCCCACAGTCCCCAGCGGCTTTCACTCCCCCGCTTACAGCAGCAAGAGGATCAGAGTGGAAGCAGAGGGTGGTAAGAATCTCTGGGTACGACCAGGCTGCCATGCACGGAAACTTAATTTGGCCTGTTACAACATAAGATCGCTCATCAGTGAAGACAGGATATTAGAGCTGGAAAAGGAATTTAAAAACGTGAATTGGAATATCATCAGTTTGGCTGAAACAAGAAGAAATGAATCACTTATAAGTTTATTAAGTAGAAATCTGCTGCACACCAATGGAAACAGTGAAAGGAGTGAAGGTGGAGTTGGGTTTCTGGTCCATAAAGATTTAAAAACAACATTTTGGAATTCAAAAGTACATCGCCAAGGGAGTCAAGACTAATGCTCAAGATTTCTAAGAGGTACAAGCTAAAGCTTATAATGATTTATGCACCAACATCGAGCCATGATGATGAAGAGATTGAAGAAATATACACCGAAACTGAGTCTTCTAGATGAGCATAAAACCAACTACACTATTATTATGGGGGCCCTCAATACTAAGGTTGGAAAAAGACAAACCAGCACAGAAGGGGGAACTAAAAGAAATTTTGGAATTGGTGAAAGAAATGAAAGACTTGTGGAATTAGCAGAATCTCAAGAATTGTCAGTAATGAACACTTTTTTCAAGAAAAGAGTGAAGAAAAAGTGGACATGGAAGAGCCAAATGGTTAACAACTAATGAAATCGACTTCATCCTCATTAACAGAAGATAGATCGTGAAAGATGTTACCGTCCTGAATAAGGTAACTGTTGGAAGTGATCACAGAATGGTAAGATGTACACTTGATATAGATGTAGGAAAGGAAAGGAAAAAACTTACTCGAGTAAATAATACAAAGGTCTTTGAGAAAACAGAAGACGATAAAAAGCAGTATGTACTGGAACTTAAGAACAAATTTCAGCTTCTGCAGACTTCTCAGGACCAAGATATCGACGAGGAATATTACAACTTTCTGAAAGTGATAAAGTCCAAGAAACCTATAGGGAAAAAGAAATTCAAAGAAGAAAAAATAAGTTAAGAAACACTTGTTATGATGAACCGAAGGCAACAAATGAAGAGCAAGATAAAAACTGACAAGAAGAAAATTGGAAATTGAGTTATGCAAAGCAATTAGAAAGAGACTCAGAGAGGAAATAAGAAGATTTAACACAAGAAAAGTAGAACAAACATTAAGGGGGAAAAAAAAAGGACTTAAATCAGCAGCCATGAGCAGTAATACAGAAAGACAAATAATACTGAATCTGAAGAATAGTGATGGTGTACTTAGAAATAACAGAAGACTACTACAGAGAATTATACAAGGAGCGAGGGAATGATTCCAGCAGTGGGGAAGATGGATCGCAAATTAGCAACACATACGACATACCCGACATTCTTCCTGGTGAGGTATAACATGCATTGGAGAAAATGAAGAATCAGAAAGCCCTGGGGGAAGATGAAGTTACTGTAGTACAGTTGTTAAAATTGGGAGGAAGAGACATAACACAAAAACTGGCAAGGCTCTTCACAAAGTGCATTAGAAAAGGTGTGATGCCTAAGAAGTGGAATAATGCAAATCATTGTTCTGCTGCATAAGGAGATAAATCAGAAATTGGATATTATAGGCCAATTAACTTGTTATCCCACATCTACAAGTTGTTCACAAGGATCATTACTGAAAGATTAGAAAGAATACTTGATGAGAATCAACCGAAAGAGCAAGCTGGCTTTAGGACAGGATTCTCAACTATGGATCACCTTCATGTAATATCACAGCTAATGGAGAAAGCAAATGAATATAAAACACCATTATGCCTGGCATTTGTGGATTATGAAAAAGCATTTGACTCCATACAGCATAGGCAATGTTTCGGGAACTGAAAAGACAAGGCATAGATACCCCATATATTATGATTTTGAAGAAAATATATGAGAATGCTACCTCCTTTATTAGACTAGACAAAGACAGTAGGAAATTTAAAATCGAGAAAGGAGTTCGACAAGGAGACACAATATCTCCGAAGCTGTTTACTGCTGCCCTCGAGGAAGCTTTCAGAAGATTAGACTGGTTGCAGAAAGGAGTCAACGTGAATGGAGAGTATCCAAACCATTTACAATTTGCAGATGACATTGTGGTAATAAGCCACGATCCCAAAGAATTAGAGGAAAATCTTAATCAGTTATGCACAGTTAGTAAGGATTTTGGACTAAAAATGAATATGGCTAAAACAAAAGTAATGATGAACAAGTATGCCACAAAAAGGGACATAATGATTGAAGGAGCAATAATTGAAAAGGTGGAGTCATATACTTATCTGGGACAAGTTATTAGCTGTAATAATGATAAATGGCTGGAAGTCAAGAGAAAAATAAATTTTGGATGGATAGCATTCAGGAAATATAGTCACATGCTGAAGAGCAATATCCCAGTTTGTCTGAAACGTAAAATAATGAACCAATGTATACTCCCCACCATGATTTATGGAAGTGAAACTTGGGTACTCACCAAAAGAATGGAAGAGAAGCTGAGAACTACACAGCAAAGAATGGAACAAATTATACTGGGAATCAGACTGTTAGATAAGAAGAGAAACACATGGATTAGGCAACAAACTCAAGTAAAGGACATTCTTATCAAAACTGAAGAAGTAAAATGGTCTTGGGCAGGATACATAGCTCGAAGACATGATGACAGATGGACTAAGAAAATAACAGAATGGTACCCAAGACGAGCTAGAAGACAATGGCCAAGAGGGATAGATGAAATTCATGAGTTTGTGGGCAGTAAACCGATGGCCATTGCACAAAACAGAAGGAACTGGAAAGTTGCTGGAGAGGCCTTCGTCCTGCAGTGGATTGAAAATGGCTGATGATGATAATGAATACGTTTTGTAATAAACTGTAATTAACCAAATCTTGTAATAAACCAATATATTTACATAGAAAAGCCCATCCTTTCGCAGGGGGAATGGTATGTGCTTCATATAAATGAAGTACTTTGTATAAACCGAGTTTGTATTAACGAGATTTTACTGTATATATTAAATGTAATTTTAAAATAAAAGTTTCAGTGGATGAAAAAAGGTTTCAGTTAATGAAAAAGTTTCAGATGATGCAAAATTAATAAGTCAGGTATCACAGATGCACCTAAAAGCACAAAGCATTCTTTCACCTTTTACATATCTACTATACTTCTTTTTATATATCTACTATACTTCTAATCACTGGCACTTTGTGTAATTTTCACCTCCATCTATGCATACTTTATCTAATATATCTATCATACATACTTTATTTATATACATACTTTATATATACATAATTATTTTGTATAAATTTATCTAAATGTACATTGTTTCCATAAGCAGTCCATGTTTGGCTATACAGTCAGTCCTCGTATAGCACAATAGTTGTGTTCCTAGAAACCCTCATGCAATATAAACAACAGGCCCTATGGGAAAAATAGGATTAGGTGCTGACCACCCAAGATTAAACACACATTTGTAACCAAAACATTACCAAATACAATAAATAATCATAATAAAATACATAAGTATTTTATTACGACTATTACGTAATACAATATTGCTAATGCTTTTGCTTCTATCATAAGCAAACTTGTTTTTTGTTTGATTTTCTATCCAAACAGATGACAGCCATTCCATCTCTTCCAATTCTTTGTGTCTTAATATAAGGGATTTTAATTACACTGAGTTGTTCCTGCTATGAAAGTTGTTTTCATTTTCTCTGCTCTCTTTCTTTCTAACTCTCGGCGTTGCCTCATTTAGGTCTGTAGCAGGTGCAATATCACATGGTGTTTCATTTCACTCAAAGCATTTCACAATTTCATATTTTTTCTCTATCAACAGAGGCGGACTGGCCATAAGCCTTACCGGGGAAACCCTAGTGGGCCTGAGTGATTTCAGCCATAAACCAAAGTATGAGGCCACTATAAATTTTACCGGGTAAGAATTTTTGACCCAGTCCGCTTCTGTTTATCGATATTGCTTTTCTTTTTCTCTTCGAATCTGCAGTGTCTTCACCAGGGCGCTTCCTTTTCACACCTTTTAAGTATTTTATTCATTTTTAGGGAATAAAGCACAATTACAAAATGAGGAGGCACGCTTCATACACATAAACAAAGCTGCGCACATGTAGCAACTGAATAAACAACACCGTAAAGGCAGAGATACACTATTAACACTTCACATTTTACTAAAGCACATTTCTAGGGATTACTACCATAAAACAATTTCCAGTTGCGTTCCTGCTAGTGGAATCTGTTATAAACTGGTATTAAACTCGATCTAATTGTATTTTCGATTATACCGATAGCTGGAATTGTGTTGGTTTTTACGTTATTATGGTGAAATGTGTTTCTCCCTTCACTGATATAAAAAAACAAATACATTTTCAGAATCTTCTCTTCATTCCTATCGTGTTGCGTTCGGTTGGGGTGATTCTGCGTTCCACTGCCATTTCTTGTAAACACAAAGGCGAATCGTGCATAAGCGAATTCGGTTAGTGTTATATAAGATATTGTTCCCCTATTTATAAATCGTGTATGATTGAATTCGAGTAATGTAAACACGTGTTATACGAGGACTGACTGTATAGCTAATGGAAGGGGAAGTTAGGATAGCAATAGACACTCCTGCCCTCATATTGCACTAACGGCTCATAGTGTTGAAGAATTTTAGGAGGAGGATAGTGAAAAGAATATGACTGAAGAAAATACAGTTGGTGCTCAGGTAATCCGGTAGTGCAAGTTACCGTCCGTATTAGTAACAGCCTGAATTGGGTAGGTTATAGCAATTTGAAAGGAGATGTCTCTGTATCTCTGAACATCCGAAATGTTATGTTAATGTCTACAACACTAATGCTTAAATAAACCCTAAAGCTATTAACTATTAAAATTAAAAATATATAAGCCTAACTAACATTAAGAACTCAAAATTAAAAATTATAAGGTAACTGACAGATATATGTGAAATGGTATCTCTTCAGGATGCCACACCATTCAGTGAAACAGTGTGGCACCCTGATATAGCCAGACATGGACTGGCTTATGGAAACAACATACATTTAGATAAATTAATACAAAATATATACTTACTATCTCTATCTCTGCAGCCAATCGCAAGATAGACAAGTATTTTCGAACAAATATTTAAAAAAATAAAAAAAAATTACTGAAGCAAATAACCCCTTTGTGAAAAAAAAAAAAAAAAAGTATCAGAACAGAGTAATGCCATCAAAATAATGATTAAACATTACTTCAGTCTGTGTATAACCTTATTTTTCATTTTTTAAACTTAATACCAATGGGATAAATTGGAGAAATTGCACACTACTGGAACAATTTAATAAGCCAAGTATTTAGGTAACCTAAGTTGGACTTCTTTGCTGTACCCTATAAATAAACACATAATAAAAAACTAAAATTATAATGTAGCTAATTATTGATATTTGGATACACTGAATGGAATGTTAACTCCACTCAATATATCCCATCAGTCAATTAGCTGAGGCTATCTGTTTCTGTTTATCAATTGTGCCAGTTTTTTTCAAGGTTCAAATATACTGAGAATTTACTGTGAATTTCGTTTAATTTCTTTAATATACATTAAATTTAGCTGAAAACTGGCAGAATAACCACTAGCCCGAGAGATAGCAGTGAAAATTATTAATAAAAAATAATGGAAGTGAATCAAGAATAATAAAAGCAAGTACCGACCATTAATTAGTGCAATTCATTCATGTAGTGAAAAGGAAAGGCTTAGGCCAAAATGAAAAAGGTTAGTAATAGACCTCAATCACCCTCAAATTACTCTAATAGATTTTGAGGTATAAAAATTTAGAGGCAGAAAGCAAAAGCATAAAATCAGCATATTATATAGATACTTGGGGTTTACTGGGAGCGTAACTGCCCAACCTTTTAGAAAGGATCCTGGTATTACAACATGTAGTGATATTTGTTGTGAATTAGAAGAAATTTTAGAATACCCACTGTTTCATAAATCCAATAATGAATAGAAAAATTACCTGATATGATAGAAGTTCTGTTTGGTATTTGGTTTTTAGGAGCATTAGCAACTAAGGCCATATTGCTCCGGGGATATGCGGTGGTCATTCCCTGACCTTTCCGCATCCTCCGTATTTGGTGGTCACGGGCTTGAACCCCAGTCTAAACAAGAAGCGTGTGCTACACGCTGCTGCTCCTTCCCACCTGGCTACGGAGGCGCCTGATAGAAGTTTTATGAATAAGATAAAAATAATATAAAATAAAATGATGAACAGAAAATATATGATATAACAGAAGTTTTATGGATAAGATAAAAATATAGAAGCTCTTTAGGAAATTATAAGAATAAATCTGCACTTACTGAAATAGCAGATCAAATAGTAAATCAGACATTAGTTTTCTGTAAAAATAGAAATTAAATAAATAAAAAATGAACTATACCTTCTTGCTGAGTACAACATAGCTAATTTTGATTTCACCCCTAATACTTATATTCTAAATTCTTATTAAATTGTTCCAGTAATATGTAATTTATCCAGTTTGTATTAAGTTTAAAAATAAAAAAAAGCAGGGTATGACAGATGCACCAAAATGCACAAAGCATATATAAGTATGTAAGAATAGGCAAGTCTGATAAAATTTGCATAGATGTGAAAAAGTACACAAAGTGCCAATGACTAGAATAATAAGGAAAGTAGAAAAAGGAAGTGTTGTAGGTTTGTAAAGAGGAAAAGAATGTTAATATCCTAGAAGTTATGTTGAATTAGACAATTATGGGCTGAATTGCAAAGCCAATTAGAGGCAAGGGAACTGTAAAGTAAAATGATTAATACGAAGTGATTACACAAATAAAATAAAACAAATAGGTGCTTATTCAGCACTTTGGATTCACATCTGGAACTACCTCTGTATCTATCGAGAATAGATTTATTTATTTTTACAAAAATGATAACTGTTTTTACTTCAGTATTTGTTCACACCGCCATGGGCTCAAATCTGGTGAGTATGGGCTTGGCACACCAAGGGTCCTGTGCTGGATATCATCATCATTCTTTTTTTTTTTTTTTTTGGCAATTCCCTTCCCTTCCCTCCCCCCCCCCCCCCCTCTCTCTCTCTCTCTCTCTCTCTCTCTCTCTCTCTCTCTCTCTCTCTCTCTCTCTGAATGTGAGATTTTTGGATGGTGCAGAATAAGCCAATAATAATAACTAGTTAAATAATGCATTATGAAAACCTTAATAAAGATGCCATTTTGGACTACAGATTATAATTCTTAACTTTGCTTAGATACTCATATCCTGGATTTAAATATTTTTATATGTAAGCAATACTCCCATAATTGGTAAAAAGTTTGATTTATATACTAGGATTATACAACATCCATATTTTGCTAAATATATAGTACTAGCCATATCACTTTGTCTACTTTCAATTAATTTTGATCTACATTCATTTTTTACTTTGTTTTACTTGTCACTGCTTTGTTCAATACTTTTTATTTATCTATGAACCAGGAGAGACTGCTTCTACAGGGATGGGATACACTTAAATAGAAAGGGTGCAAGAATATCTGCTGATGCTATCGAGGCAGTGTTAGGAGGGTGGGAAAACTGCTAGTTTGTGGAGGGGGATACAAGGACTAATAGATTAACAGTAGCCACTGGCAGAGGTGAAAGTGATTCTTGCACTGCTTCTATTGGAATGAGCAGCAGCCTGGAAAACAAGATGCGGGGTATTTCAGAGACTGATGGGAGTCATTGCAATACAAATAAACACATGGGCTGTGTTAGGGTAGCTAAGAATAGGAACAGGTGCATGTATACTTGCATGTACACCAATGCTAGGAGTTTGGTAAATAAATTTGATGAATTTGAGGTATTGCTGAAAACATCAAAGGCAGATATTGTTGGGATATCAGAGACTTGGTGTCACACAGATATAAGGAATGCAGAACTGGAATTTGGGGAGTACAATGTCTACAGAAAGGTTAGACTGGATAGGAAGGGAGGAGGGGTTATGCTATTAATTAAGAAACACAAAATCCAAATAAATGAAGCCAGTCGACATCGCTGGACAGTGCAGTGTCGAGTCAGTTTCATGTGACGTAAGCATTGAGAGATCAAAATTGAGAGTAGGAGTGTGTTATAGGCTAAATGACTCTGATGAGTATAATAAGAAACTGTACAGGGAAATACAGTGGGCCAGTAAAGCACAGAGTCTTATAATGGGGGATTTTAATTTCCCAGATATTGACTGGAATTTGTAGGTTGGTCACTCACACACTAGCAAGGCTTTTGTGGATTTATTGGATGATTGATTTCTAAATCAGCATGTTCAGGAGGCAACTAGAGGGAGTAATACTCTTGATCTGATTATCAGTAGTGATTCTTCATGCATTAAGAATCTGCAGATACATGAACCACTAGGTGGCAGTAATCACAGTGTGCTGAAGTGGGATTTACTCAAAGAGGTAACTACCATCAGGGGCAAAGGGAAGTGATTTTGCTTTCGTAAAAGGCGACTATGGACGTTTGAGACAGTATTTAATATCTATACAGTGGCTTGTTTGTTTGTTATTTGGTTTTTAGGAGCATTAGCAACTAAGGCCATATTGCTCCGGGATATGTGGTGGTCATTCCCTGACCTTTCCGCATCCTCCGTATTTGGTGGTCACGGGCTCGAACCCCGGTCTAATCAAGAAGTGTGTGCTATGCACTGCTGCTCCTGCCCACCCGGCTACGAAGGCGCCCTATACAGTGGGACCAACTGATGATGTTACCAACAGCAAATTCAAAATGGGAAGCATTCAAAGAATTTATCTTGGAAGCTACTAGGCTTTACATACCAACTAAGAAATATTGTTCAAGGTTTAGGCCTAAATCAATGTCAGATGAACTAATGATACATATGGCACAGAAGAAAATGCATGGAATACATATAAATTAATGGGTGACATGGAAGCCTATAATAGATATAAGCTGGTCTGTAACCAAGTCACAAAGCAGATTAGGCATGCAAAGGCAGATGAAAAATCTTTGGCAAAGGATTCAAATAAAAACAACAAAGAGTTCTTTACCTATGTAAACTCTAGAAAGAAAGGATTGATCTTTCTAGATTGATCAAATTGATCCACTGGATATTGATGGCTCAACTGTTGATGATCCTGCTCAGATGGCTAACAAACTAAATGAGTATTTTGCATTTACATTCACCCATGAGGAGTTATTCAGGGAGGGGAATGCCGCAAGTGAGTTAAACTCTGGCAGTGAGCTAGATGATTTTGTTATAACTGAGAGGAAAGTGGAGGAGAAATTGTTGAAAATAAACATAAAAAAGACACCCTGCGTGGATGGTATCTATCCAGTTATAATAAAGGAGGCAGCAAAGGAAGTAAGCAAACCCTTGGCCATAATTATGAGAGCTTCTTTGGACTCAGGGGAGGTATCCACGGAATGGAGATGTGCAAATGTGACCCCAATTCACAAAGAAGGATCAAAGGGCAACACAAGTAATTATAGACCTGTTAGTTGAACTTCTGTTGCAGGAAAATTAATCAGGCACTGGTTAAAGAGGCAAACCAGGACCATCTAGACAGGACTTCAGTTATAGCTGGGACACAGCATGGTTTTGTTAAGGGAAAGTCTTGCCTGACCAATCTGATTGGATACTATGATGTGAGTTATTCTCTGCATCCAGTTCACAAAGGAACTGGATGCAGAGAATAACTTTGATATCATATATTTGGATCTTAGAAAGGCTTTTGATACTGTTGCACATCCAAGAATGCTGAACAAATTGGAGCAGTGTGGCATTGGAGGCAAATTGCTGCTATGGATAAAGGGATGGTTCAGTGGGAGAAGATAGTGGTAATCAATGGACACTGCTCATCGTGGACTAATAATTAGTGGAGTCCCTCAGGGTTCAGTGTTGGGTCCATTGTTGTTTTCTGTATTTATAAATGATATTGATGATGGTTATATCAAGCTTAATGTTTGCAGACGATACGAAGGTTGGCAGGGTTGCTAATGACACTAATGACAGTACGCTGCTGCAACAGGATCTAGAAAAGTTGAGCAGATGGGCTGAGAGGTGGCAAATGTTTAACATTGACAAATGTAAAGTACCACATATGGGAAGCAGGAACCCCAGAGTGACGTATGAACTCTGTGGTACTACACTGACAGTGGTAGAGAACGAAAAGGACCTTGGGGTAATTGTGCAGGCAGATATGAAGTTTTCTGAGCAGTGCAGACGGTCTGCAAGAGTAGCTCATAGTGTCTTGTCAATGATATACAGGAATTTTTCTAGCAGGGTGATTATCCCCTTGTATAAGGCAATGATCAGGCCACAACTTGAGTACTGTATACAGGTCTGGAGGCCTCATTTTAAGAAGGATATACATGTTGGAATGAGTACAGAGAAGGGCAACAAGATTAGTGAATGGAACAAAGGGTTGCTCTTACGAAGAGAGGCTTAAATTTTGCAAATTACAGTGTCTGGAGACTAGGCACCTGCAAGGTGATCTGATTGAGGTGTATAAAGCCTTGAATGGTTTGAGTATATTCAAATTGGGGAAAGACAGATGTAGGATAGATGTGCGGAAATTTGCCTTTAGCCAGTGGGTAGTTGGTTGGTGGAACAGACTTCCATCCCTTGTTGTGGAAGTTGATAGCCTAAATAAATTTAAGGCCGAGCTGGACAAATATTTGGAATGAACGGAGGAGTGAAATGGGAATGGGTGTTTTTTTTTTTTTTTTTTGGCTGATGCTGCATAAGCTTGCTTTCTTGCATCATATGCCTCTACTAATGCTAACTATTTTATATTTACTTTCTGTATATCTTATGACTTTATATTTATAAAGTCCTATTATTCCAACCACATTTCTACATTATAGATATACTTTCTCTTTTCCAATGCTACTCTTGTCTATCTTTACGCTCTTATTTTTTCAAAATACGACTATAGAGGTCACTATTTCCATATATATTTCCATTTCTTCACAGCTCTCTTTTAAGTCCGTTATGCTGCCATAAATTGCTGTATCCTGTAGCTAAGTCACTAATGTGGTAATGCTTTAGATCAGTGGTCATCAACCTGGAAAGTGGGTGATTCAAGCTTTCATGGTGGGTGGTGGGGGTTTTTGTCCATTCTTACAAATTTTGTTCTTCCGCCATATATCGAATACATTGCTAACAGCTTCACGTTTCGCTTTTTAAAATGTGCTTTTGCAATTTACTTTTGAATTCCATCTCTAAACTTTGAATATAGATAATAATTCACTGGACACTTTTCGAAGTATACGCGTGGATGAGGGAGCAATGAATGAGCTCCATAGCCAAAGGCACGAGTTTAGTGTGCATAACGAGGGCGGAGCTTACCACCGGCAATCACTCAGTCTTCGAGCTGTACCTCTTTCATGGTGGGGGGCAGAAAGTGGTTAGATTTGTGAGAGTAAGCACATGTCCCGAGCTTAGAACAAGTTGATAAATTGTGCAACAAATTGTGAATCCATGTCTCAAAAAAAAAAAAAAAAGAAATACTCTTGTGGCTATTTACCAGAGTATCTGAAGATGGGTTTCATTGAATCTGTTACAAATAAACAGCTTCCAATGTGTTTACTGTGCCACAAGACATTATCCAATGAAGCCAAGTCGACTACGAGAACATCTTGCTACAAGCATTTAAAAAAAAAGATAAAGATAAGCCCATTTTGAAGAAATGTATAAAATATTTCAAAATCGTTCAACAATAACTGCATCATTTAAGTCTAAGAAACAACATGCAAAGAACAAAGATGTATTAACTGCAGCTTATCGTATATCAAAATTAATTGAAAAAAAGTGGTAAAGGCCATAATATTGGAGAAACTTTGATAATACTTTCTTCTATCAAAGAATTTATCTCAACAGTAATGCATCAGAATATACCTGAAGTTTTAAAAACATTGTCCCTTAGCAATAGCACAGTAAAGCAATGCATTGATGAAATGGCAGTTAATGTTGAAAAACTTATAGGTTCTCCAAAACGATTCATTTTCCATACAGTTGGATGAGTCTATCATTGCAGATAATAATGCTCTATTGATGTATGGGACCTTGATGAAAATAATACTTTGCAAGAAGAAATGCTATTCACTGTAAATCTTATTACAGATACAAAAGGATTATCAATATTTAATGCTGTGAAATTATACTTTGCAAAAAATGATATACCCTTGAACAATATTGTTGCATGGGCTACTGATGGAGCAAAATCAATGGTAGGTTGCTATCGTGGATTTGTTGCTTATTTGAAGGAAGAAGTGCCAAATGTTTTGTGTATTCATTGTGTGGTGCACAGACAACATCTTGTAGGAAAATATTTAAGTTCATCATTAAGTATAATAATTAGAGCTGTAAATACGATCAAATCTAATGACAAAGGTGATAGAATGTTTCGATAGCTCTGCCAGGACAATAATGGGCAATTATTAGGTTACTTTTACACACAGAAGTTTGATGGCTCTCAAAGGATACATGCTTGTCTCCGTTTTGCAGCATTATATGATAGTGTCATACAGTTTTTTGAAAGTAATAATGAGGCTGGTCTCTGTCAACAATTAAAAATAGTAAAGTATGATGCTTTTATTTGGCAGACATTTTCAAGCGATTTAATGAAATTAATTTGCAGCTTCAAGGAGCCAATATAACTCTTATCAGTTGCAAAAATATTGTGTCATTATTTATCGAAAAACTTGATCTTCTCCGTCATAATCTTTTGAAGAGAGAATTTCATCAGTTCCCGAATTATCATCTATAAAAGATGATGTAACTCCAGGAGATTGAAAAGTTCAGTAGCCACCTCAACGAACTTAAATTGGATACGGAAAAACGATTTAAAGATATTTTGAACTTGAAGGTGTATGACTGGATGATAAATTCTTTTACTGCAAATTTTGCTGAGGTTGATATAACTTGCCAAGAAAAACTATTAGAACTTAAATATGATGAAGAGAGCAAATATAATTTCGATAGTGGTGGATAACAAAAACTCTGGCAAAATAAAAAAAAATGCCTGTATTATATCCAAATATGTGGGAAAATGATATTTAATTTATTGATACCTTTCCCTACCTCATATCTTGTAGAATCAGGCTTTAGTGCTGTTAATCATATTATCACCAAACAGAGAAGCCGTCTGAATATCACCGAAAGAGGAGACCTTCGTTTGTTCCTTACGAAAATCGAACTAGATATCAAATATTTAGTCAGACAGCATCAGCCTCAAGGATCTCATTAATTAAAGGTAATTTCAATAAACTTTGTTTTCCCATTTAACTTTCTTTTTCTTCAATTTAAGCAGCTCTCGCACTAGTAGGTGCTGTATCGACGGAGATGCAGAAATTCATTAAATTTATTATCTATGTATAAACATACATAAAGCATAAATAAAAAGATAAATTTAAGTATATATTTTTTATAAAGCCTCCCCTCTAAAAATTACTTCGCACTTGCACTAAACTGAGTTACTGCGGCACCAGTGGGCAGTAAGGAAATTTTACCATCAACAAATATTCAAAAGTGGGCGGCAAGTATTAAACGATTGATGACCCCTGCTTTAGATACATTCATCTACTCTACTAAATATGTGCACTTTATTTTCCCGCCTTCTTCTTTCTAATATGCACTACTTGAAAACTCCAGGTATCGTTACTTTTATGTTTTCGGTTTCTGTTTCAGCTCGTTTTTAGACATATTTTGACTTGCATGATTTTTTTGCCTGCTTTTTTACCTGTTGTACAAGAATTTCGTATTAGTCTCCTTTATATACTTGCAAAACCCTTACTAAAAGTTTAGGCTTTACAATGCCAGCGAGCCCAGTACGTTTAATAACTTTTTCTATACTTTTTATCTTTCTACATCTACCTATTTTCCCGTTCATAAAACTATTAGTGCAATATGAGGGTGATACGAACGTTCCAACTATCCTCATTCTATCACTATCACAACACAATAACAATTAAATAACACAAAGTTCTTTGTGTTATTTAACTACTCTTTTATCCCTTCCCCATCCTCTATTTAATACCTCACCCTATACTACTTCTAAATAATTTTAATTCTTCTAATTTCTACAAAATTCCAACACTAATATATATATTTCCAAATTTACTTAAAAATCTACATATAATTCAAAAACCTTTTTTCCCACTCTGAAAACAATTATATTTTATTTTAGCTTTATCTTTACCTAAAAAAAAAAAAAATGCATTGGGACTACTTTGTCCATACTATAAGAGAATGTGCTAATTTTATTCTTTTCGCTTTTTGGCACCTCTCTTCCACTGTTATAGACAATTATAGTAACGCAGTTCCTGATATGTGATTATGTATAGTCCCCTGATGAAATACCTGATCATGTATCAATATTTACTTCAGCTGACATCAGATTTCAAATTTTTGCTATCCCTGTTTTCAACCTATAACTAAATGTGTCCACCCATGTCTGATGACAACTTTACCACCTTTTATTTTTTATTCTATTTTATTTGTTTAATCATTTGGTATTAATCATTTTACTTTACAGTTCCCACACTTCTAATTGGTTTTGCAATTCAGCCCATAATTGTCTTAATTCATCATAACTTCTAGGATATTAACATTTTTTCCCCTTTTACAAACCTACAATACTTCCTTTTTCTACTTTCCTTACCCTTCTAGCCCTTGGCACGTTGTGTACTTTTCAACTTTATCTAGGAAAACTTTATCAGACTTATTTATTCTTATATACATATATATATTAGCAAAACAATGCTTAGCTTTTGGTTAAAGTTACTGTCTGTTGTTGGTTTTTTTTTTTTTTTTTTTTTTTTTTTATGGAAGAGAACAGTGTGTGTGTGTGTGTGTGTGTGTGTGTGTGTGTGTGTGTGTGTGTGTGTGTGTGTGTGTGTGTGTGTGTGTGTGTCAGTACATATCAGATAATTCAAAACAGAACAGGCATCAAAACTACTTCAAATTATCCAACTTTTTCCCTTTTCACTAAGCATGACAAATAAGCATTAGAATTTATGCCAGCTAAACCATAGACAAAATGAATTTTGCAAATATGATCTCTATTGGAAATACAGTATTAGCAAATCAATGCTTAGCTTTTGGTTAAAGTTATTGTCTGTTGTTGGAATTTTTTTTTTTTTTTTTGTTTTTTTAAATGGAAGAGAACATCTGATGCATATGTTTTACTGCTACCTCAAAGATAGCATGCAATTAATCTAAAATTGACTGTTTTGTAAAATTGACTAAGTAAAGTTTCCAAACTTTACTTATGTGATCTTTACTTATTGATCTCTTATTTACCAATAAGAGATCAATAGTCGGTTAAGTTATTTTTTGACATTTCTTGAATAAAAGGGTGTGGGTATTTGGTAGAGAAGTTCTTTTTTACTTCAGAAGAGTTTCAGAACTTTAAAAAAGTACTCTACTTCCTAACCCACTTAAACATCTTTAATACATACTCATCGACTTTAGGAAGACCAGCCTCTCTGAATTGTTTCCATTGTCCATCTTTGGAATTTCATGATTCCACCATCTTCTCTTTGTTCTTGAGATAACTGAACAGTATGTAAGGCAGAATTCCATATTCCTTAGGATGTCTGGCTTCCTCTTTATTCCATTTTCTACATCATTAATCACATCTAGTTTTGTTAAGTGTTAGTTTTGTTATCTTATCTTATTTAGACATGTTTGCCAGTAATGCATTCAACTCTGATGAACACGTGACAGTCACTAATGCCCTCTGGTAGCAAATTTTTTTCTAATGAAAAGTTCATACTTAGGAAGATAAGTAACAGAACAGAAATTTCTAACATAAATGACAATCTGATTGACTTCAAATTAAAGATAATTTTTTTTCTAATCTTTATATTATATGGAATAGGAGATTTGGTGGGGGGAGGGGTTGGTGGGATATATCTATATATACAGTCGATTCCAGTTATTTGGGACACATCAGGACTAGTGCATTTTGGCCCGATTAAGCGGCTGCCCCAATTACCCGAAGTTTCACGTAAATAGTTAAAAATACAATGTACCCCCCCCCCTTTTTTTTGCAATTAGTTCACTGTACAATCAAATCACATTACAACAAACTCAACATAGTCAAGTACCATTCACTATACGATGTGCAGTAAACGCCGGTCATTGTGATCTCGTTTATGAATTGAATTTTAATTCTATTAAACAGCAATTCTAATTAGCGAAAATAGGAGGAATATTATCCACAGGCTATAAAAGCAAAGATTTATTAAGCACAAATTTACCCTTTATTATCTTACCAATTAAAAAATTAAATGATACATGAAAATCGGAATAATATATGTGATAATCGGAATAATTAATACGTACTGTAATATGCACATACGAACTAGTTGACATTTGTGGGTGGGGGTTAAAATTTAAAACAGTAAAAAGGTAAGCAATCAATAACAAAGAACACGGCACACAAATTGCAAGTAACACAATACACGCAAGTGAGAAACGAGTAACGAGTTACAAAGCTTTAAAAATAGGAATGAAGAGAAGATCTGAAAATTAATTTTTTTATATGATTGAAGATTTCATGGAAGTGTAAACTCATTTCACCATAATAACCCACAGAATTCCAGCTGTCGGTATTATCGCAAATTCAGTAAGATCGAGTTTACTGTCCATTTATGATAGATTTCATTAACAGAAAAGCCCGATAAACAGGCAACTGCTAATTGTTTTATTGTTTTATGGTTGTGACCACCAGAATTCCAACCGAACTACGTGGTACGGTCGGAGACAATCTTAGAGTAATCTCCAGTGCTGCGGTCTCCTGCCCCGATTAAACGGCATTTTGTCCCAATTAAGTGAAGTAAACCCTGGCTATTTTCTGGATTGGGTTCTGGTTTTTAAGATTTTCCCCAAATAAACGGCTGCCCCGATTAACTGGTGGCCCAAATAACCGGAATTCACTGTATTTGAAATAAGCAATATTTCAAATTAAGCAATTTTTAATTATCCAAGCTCTACTGTAAATAGCAAAGGATAAAAAATACATACAGGATACAAGACTACCCATTCAAATGCACTTCACTGAAGTTAAAGAAATTATTTTTCAGGATCACTAACAAAAGTAAATCAAAGGCTTACTCAGAGGTCATCAGCAGGTAGATTTCAAACAATGCTAGATTTGCAAAATAAAATGCAGAGAGATACAGTATGATTAAAAAGAGTGAAGGATTTCATCAGAGTCCTCATCTTATTAGAGGTAACATAACCTTTAAACCTGTGGTGGGATTGGGTTAACAGAAAGAGAGAAAAAAAGAAAAAGTTATTACAGATTGGAAAGGAGGGGTCTCATCCCAGTCCTATGACAGGTTTAGAGGTTATTGAAATGCTGTGCTGCACTGTTCAATTTTCTGCATACCAGTGAGCTCATAAAGAGACTCATGAGATGAGCCTCTTCATTCTACTTAACTGTACACTACCTGTAAGAGAAACAAGGTTATCTCAGCAAGCTTGATTGATGTTAATTTGTTAAGTACTAAAAAATAATTTCTTTTAATCCCAATGCAGTGTAGTGTAGAATCATTATTATATATACAGTTCTAAGCCAAAAAAGTTAAATCTCAGAGCTGATGAAAATATATGCATTACACCAAGCTTTTTTTTTTTTTTTTTTTTTTTTAATTAGTAATAACTTCATTTCCAATTATAGTGTGCCTCCGTAGCCGAGTGGTCAGGAGCGGGAGTGCAGTAGCACACATTCTTTGAGTAGACCGGGGTTCAAGCCCCTGACTGCCGAATCCGGTCGATCTGCCAACCCGCACTGGACCAGCGTGGCAGATTATGATCCATTTCCCTCAGCATGAATTGTTGAGGAGGCTTCCATCCTGCAGTGGGATGATAATGGCTGCACTTTACCCCCCCCCCCCCGCTAATCTATTAGTCTGTGAATTCCCCCCTCTCACAAGTAGCAGTTTTCCGACCAGCTTAACACTGTCCCTTTCTATTTAAGTGTATCCCATCCCTGTAAAAGCTGTGTCTCATGTTAAAAAGCACAGACCACGCTGAGAAAACTTCTACCCTGTGAGTCATGCACAATCTCTCAAGGGCCAAATTGATTGACAAGGCTCTCATTATATACTCCCTCCTATCCTGTCTAGGCAGAATTGCAGACACTTTTTCAAATTTTACCTTATCTCGTAACTTTTTTTTTCTATATTGACCTCTACCTAATAAGTAGGTCTGTGGGCCTTCTACTCTAAGGGTGGAAAGCACACTGTTATCACTTCATGGGACCACACGTCATGTCACTGTTTAGTGTAAACTGTGAAGTCGGTTGTAGGAGACACATTGCTTAATGTTATATATACATTGTTCTCTTTGGGGAAAGCTGAAGCAAAATGAATTGCCACACGTCTTCAAAATCTGAAGAAGATTTAGAAAATGCATGTGCTTTTCTTATAGCTGAGAAAACAAAAGAGTATGCCGTGGATACATAACAAACTGGAAGAGAAAAGAAGATTACAAATTCCATCATTTACTGCAGGACTAGAAGATTAAAATCGTTTTAAGATGTACTCACAGATGAATAAAGAATTTAATTTCCTGTACAATCTAATTAAGGTGACATACGAGGGCAAAACACGCAATTTCGAAATTCAATCAGTGCTATGGAAAAATTAGTTGTATGTTTAAGGAAAGTTGAAATACTGCAAATTTAATTTCGAATAAGGATTTATTCTGTCAAAATACAACACAATTTTTTAAAATTAAATTTAATAACAAAAAACTACTTCTCAATGCTTAAAATTTAACTTGTAAGAAATTGTTACGAGCTGTACAAATTGAAATGATTGACTTGTTCGTCCTCTAAATTTGCTAATTGTAATATTGCTGCTCTATTTTCTTACTTTGGTCATGTTTGAGTGTCTATGTGACTGTACATTTTGCGGTGAGTATGCCGAGTAGCTGGTTGAAGTGGAGGGTGCTTCGAAATAGACACAGGAGCAACATCCTTGAAGTTATTTATTTTCAGATATTCTTACTTGTGATCTCAAAACAGTATTATTTACTTGTAATTTAATTTTCTATTAGCATTTCCCCCATTTTCCTCTTGTCATCCCTAATGAACTTTCTGTTCAAACAGAAATATCTGAGCTCCTCTTGAAGTCCAACATGTAATCTTGTGAATACAGCCAATGACACCAGTGCATCTTTGAGCAATAAACTAAATGGGATATATAGCTCCCACACATTTTACGTTACACATGTATACAAGTGAGCTCCCATGTGGTTAAAATAGTGTGATTCCACCTTAAATGTCATTAGTTTTAACTCAATGTTGCACTGTGAATAAATTACTTCAATCTGCAGAGTTTCTGGGACAGTGGAAACTGTCAACATGAAATGGAGAACAAAATATCTCAAATACTATCATATTTTGCGAGTTCTGAGAAACGACGATCAAATACTGCTGAGAGTTTTTTTTTATATATATCATTGGCTTACTTCGAGAAATTCCTATGGTGACCATTTTTGAAGTCATTTAATAATGAAAAATGTTGAGCATTGTTATTTCTTTGGCACTCAAACAACAATAATTTCATTTGGAATACTTTGATGTGATTACAAGCATCGCCAATTAAATTATCTTGCTCCTGCAAAATCCTTGTTTAGTTCGATAGTTTTTTTGATTATATCATAAGTCCAACAACCACTCTTCATCATTTAATTCAGAAACTAGTACTTTCTCCTTGTTCATAAAAATTTCGATTTCTTCCCATAACTCAAAAAATCATTTTAAACATTTTCCGCAATTCAGCCATCTTACATTGGTAAAATACAAGCTACCACAGTATTCGGAACAATTTGTTCAGGAATTCCTTGAACTGACGATGTTGAAGCATATGCAATCGAATACAGTTTACTGTTTTCACAACAATATCTATGACATATTCATAGAAAACACTTGAACACAAATTTTGCTGCTGTATCAAACAGTATGACAAATATGTCACTGGCTTTAATGGTTCTCGCCTCCAACTCATTCATAAATAACTTTACAGCTCCTTTATTTTTAGCACCTCTAAATGAAAACTACTGTCAGACAAACACTTTTTTATGGCTTGGAAAATATCTTCACCTTTAGTAGTGTTTTTCAAGTTTAAAAGGTTTAGCATGTCTTCTGTGACTTGGAAAGAATCATTAACTCCACAAATAAATACTGCAAGTTGGGATGTGTTTGAAATATCTATACTTTCATCGAACACTAAAGAATAAGCTTTGAATTCTTGAATCCGATCTCACATCACCACTATCTCAGCTGAAATATCATTAATGCGACAACATATTATTTAACGCGACAGACATATGCTTGAAAATATTTTACTTTTATCAGGAAAAATCTCTTTTATAATGGCTTCCAAACACTCTTTCACCAATTCCCCATCCAAAAATGACTTAATTTTCTTTGAAATTAATACAGAATAGCTTGCTTTGACAATGTTAGATGAATGTTGCAACGATGAACTAAATATCGTCTGCTGAGCCTTTAATTCAGATTTAAGTGCAGCCAACTTACATTTTTTTCAATTCTTTATTGAATTTCACATACACGTCATGGTTCGTGGTGTATAAGGCGTTGAAATGGGTTGAGCAAGCTGAATGCTGATGGGATTCTTCCTCTTGCTCAGATTAAGAACCTAAGGGGGCACAGATTCAAACTGAGGAAAAACAGTTGTAGAACAGATGTGCAGAAATTTGTCTTTAGCCAGCGAGTAGTTGATTGGTGGAACAGACTTCCATCTTTTGTTGTGGAAGTTGATAGCCTAAATAAATTTAAGGCTGAGCTGGACAGGCATTTGGAACAAATGGAAGGGAAATGGGAGGGGTTTTTTTTTTTTGTTTGTTTTTTTTTTTTGGCTGATGCATAAGCTTGCTTTCTTGCATCGTATGCCTCTACTAATGCTAAATACAGTGACTGTCTCTCTGCAAATCAAATGTTAATCTGGAGTTCTGTACTAGGAAGAAGTAACCATTCCCAATGATTGCTGAATTGTCTGTTTTTGTCTGTTTTCTCTTCGTCCGTTTTCTTCTGAAACTTTAAAAAACAAAAGTTTCAGAATAAAACAGAAGAAAAGTTTTCTTCTGAAACTTTTTTTTTCTGAAAGGTCAAAAATAAATCTATTAATATTTTATATTTAATAGCAGATGCATCTGCACTACTTACTTATTTAAACTTTTTTCTAGAAATACTTTTCTAAAAAAATGTTTTATTCCTTTTGAGGCATCCGGTCTTCTCTCCCTTTGTACCTATTGAGTAGCTCACTCAACTGGCGTGAGAAGATAAATACTGTTCAGGACGGAGTTCTCCCTCCCTGGTTTTTCCGTGATGTGTGTTTTGAAGAAGGGCAGGAGTGGTGTGGAAGTACAGGTGGTCTACTATTATATTTCTTGTTATTTATCATGCCTAGTGCATCTAGTGAGTGATTTCCCACTGATGTAGTCAGTAGTATAAAAATAATCTGGCAGGCCATAAAAAATAATGTAGTGGGCCACATGAAGCCTGCAGGTTGGCCAGGTCTGATTTAGTACATATTTGGCCTTTTGAAGGCTTACACACTTCAATTGGATTACCCTGCAATACAAGTTTCCACAGACTGCAATACAATCCCAGCATTTCTTGCTAAGAATATCCTTTAATGCTCCCAACTTTTCTGCTCATTTCTGCAACCCCTTTCCAATAGATCTGTGTTCCTAAAATGAGGTTTTCAAAGTTGTATACAGTATTCTAAATGTACCCTAACCATTACCATATACTGTACCATGGGTTGATCACTTCCACATCCTTGCTGACAAAGTATACCATTGACAGACCCACCATGAGCAAATCTGGAAGGCTTGTTTTAGCAGAGAGAGAATTATGACAGACTGTACAATCACCCCTAACATCTGTTCTTACATTCTTTATGATACTACTTTGAGTTTTGGTACCACCCAAACAGTTTGTTATTCTTGATTAATGCTATCCAAATACAGTTCCTATCACTGTTAAACATCAAGTACTTTTTTACAGCCCATCTTCTTAATTTATCTATGTTCTCTTAAAACAACATATCCTGATGATTATCATTAACCACTTGCCCACCTTTATATGCTCATCAAATTTAAACATCAAAATACAGTAAACCCCCGCTTTTCGTGGGGGTTATGTTCCTGAGAAATGTAGTGAATACCGAAAATGCGAATACTGAGTCATGGCTCCCATGGTAATAAAGGGGTTCCGTTCCAAAGTATGAAATATATAAGAAAAACTAGTCTAAAATTTTGTCTATGTATGTATTATCTTCATAATATGACTATGTACATAGACAGTACATAGTGAAATGCAAGCATATGGCATTGAAATGAAAATAAGAAACAATTTAATATTAAATGTAATATTCATTTTCAATGTAACATTCAACCTCAAGGGGTAGAATTTTTTTCAGCCTGGAATGTACTTGTTAACAGGAGAGATTGCTTCTACAGGGATGGGATACACTTAAATAGAAAGGGTGCAAGAATATTTGCTGATGCTATCGAGGCAGTGTTAGGTGGGTCGGAAAACTGCTAGCTTGGGGGGGAGACAAAGACTAATGGATTAACAGTAGCCACTGGCAGAGGTGAAAGAGATTCTTGCACTGCTTCTATTGGAATGAGCAGAAGCCTGAAAAACAAGATGCAGGATATTTCAGAGACTGCTGGAAGTCATTGCGGTACAAGTAAACACATGGGTTGTGTTAGGGTAGCTAAGAATAGAAACAGGTGCATGTATACTTGCGTGTACGCCAATGTTAGGAGTTTAGTAAATAAATTTGATGAATTTCAGGTATTGCTCAAAACATCAAAGGCAGATATTGTTGGGATTTCAGAGACGTGGTGTCACACAGATATAAGGAATGCAGAACTGGAATTTGGGGAGTACAATGTGTATAGAAAGGAAAGACAGGACAGGAGGGGAGGAGGGGTTATGCTATTAGTTAAAAAACACATAAAATCCAAGGAAGTGAAGCCAGTCGACATTGATGGACAGGGCAGTGTCGAGTCACTTTGGTGTGACATAAGCATAGGTAAATCAAAATTGAGAGTAGGAGTGTGCTATAGGCCTAATGACTCTGATGAGTATAATAAGATACTGTACAGGGAAATAGAATGGGCCAGTAAATCAGACAGTCTTATAATGGGGGATTTTAATTTCCCAGATATTGACTGGAATTTGTTGGTTGGTCACTCACACACACTAGCAAGGCTTTTGTGGATTTATTGGATGATTGTTTTCTACACCAGCATGTTCGGGAGGCAACTAGAGGGAGTAATACTCTTGATCTGATTATCAGTAGTGATTCTTCATGCATTAGGAATCTGCAGATAAAGGAACCACTGGGTGGCAGTGATCACAGTGTGCTGAAGTGGGATTTACTCAAGGAGGTAACTACCATCAGAGGTAAAGGGAAGGGTTTTTGCTTTCGTAAAGGCGACTATGATGGTCTGAGACAGTATTTAAATTCTACACAGTGGGACCAACTGATGATGTTACCAACAGCAAATTCAAAATGGGAAGCATTCAAGGAACTAATCTTGGAAGCTACCAGGCTTTACATACCAACCAAGAAATATTGTTCAAGGTTCAGGCCTAAATGGTTGTCAGATGAACTAATGAGACATATGGCAGAGAAGAAAAATGCATGGGATACATACAAATTAATGGGTGACATGGAAGCCTATGATAGATATAAGTTGGTCTGTAACCAAGTCACAAAGGAGATTAGGCAGGCAAAGGCAGATTATGAGAAATCCTTGGCAAAGGATGCAAAGAAAAACAGAAAAGAGTTCTTTACCTATTTAAACTCAAGAAGGAAAGGGATGAATCAGATTGGTCCACTGGATGTTGATGGTTCAACAGTTGAGGATCCAGCTCAGGTGGCTAACAATCTAAACGAGTATTTTGCATCTACATTCACACATGAGTTATTCGGGAAGGGGAATGTCGTAGGTGAAGTAAACATTGGCAGTGAGCTAGATGATTTTCTAATAACTGAGATGAAAGTGGAGGAGAAATTGTTGAGGATAAACATAAAAAAGGCACCCGGGGTGGATGGGATCTATCCAGTTATATTAAAGGAGGCAGCAAAGGAAGTAAGCAAACCCCTAGCCATAATTATGAGAGCTTCTTTGGACTCAGGGGAGGTACCCATGGACTGGAGATGTGCAAATGTAACCCCAATTCACAAAGGCTGACACAAGTAATTATAGACCTGTTAGTTTAACTTCGGTTCCAGGAAAATTAATGGAGACACTGGTTAAAGAAGCACTGCAGGATCATCTGGACAAGAATTCAGTTATAGCTCAGACACAGCATGGTTTTGTTAAGGGCAGGTCTTGTCTGACCAATTTGATTGGATACTATGATGTAGTCACAAAAGAAATGGATGCAGGGAATAACTTTGATATTATATATTTGGATCTTAGAAAGGCTTTTGATACTGTTGCGCATGGAAGACTGCTGCACAAATTGGAGAAGTGTGGCATTGGAGGCAAATTGCTGCTATGGATAAAGGGATGGTTGAGTGGCAGAAGACAGAGTGGTAATCAATGGACACTGCTCAACGTGGACTAATGTTATTAGTGGAGTTCCTCAGGGTTCAGTGTTGGGTCCATTGTTGTTTTCTGTATTTATAAATGATATTGATGATGGTGTATCAGGCTTAATGACCAAGTTTGCAGACGATACCAAGGTTAGCAGGATTGTTAAGGACACTACTGATACTATGCTGCTGCAACAGGATCTGGAAAGGTTGAGCAGATGGGCTGAGAGGTGGCAAATGAAGTTTAACATTGACAAATGTAAAGCACTACATATGGGAAACAGTAACCCCAGATCAACGTATCAACTGTGTAGTACTACGCTGACAGTGGTAGAGAATGAAAAGGACCTGGGGGTAATTGTGCAGGCAGATATGAAGTTCTCTGAGCAGTGCAGACGAGCTGCAAGAGTAGCTCATGGTGTCTTGTCAATGATATACAGGAATGTTTCTAGCAGGGACAGGAATGTGATTATTCCCTTGTATAAGGCATTGGTCAGGCCACACCTTGAGTACTGTATACAGGTCTGGAGGCCTCATTTCAAGAAGGATGTAGAGCTGCTGGAACGAGTACAGAGAAGGGCAACAAGATTAGTGAATGGAACAAAGGGTTGCTCTTACGAAGAAAGGCTTAAGTTTTGCAAATTACAGAGCCTGGAGACTAGGCATCGGCGAGGTGATCTGATAGAGGTGTATAAGGCTTTGAATGGCTTGAGCATGCTCAATGCCGATGGGATTCTTCCTCTTGCTCAGAATAATCACCTGAGAGGGCATAAATTCAAATTGAGGAAGGACGGATGTCGGATAGATGTGCGGAAATTTGCCTTTAGCCAGCAGGCAGTTGGTTTGTGGAATAGACTCCCATTGCTTGTTATTGAAGTTGATAGCCTAAACAAATTTAAGGCTCAGCTGGACAGGTATTTCGAACGAACAGAGGGGTGAAATGGGAGTAGTGGTTGTGTTTTTTTTTTTTTTTTTTTTTGGCTGATGCCCAATAAGCTTGCTTTCTTGCATCATATGCCTCTGCTAATGCTAATGCTATTTATTAGAAATTTCAAACAAATCTTTCAAACCAGCGCCTTTGCTTGCTAGTAAAAAAAACATCCCGCCAGTGCTATCACCAGTTTCACTAAAGTGTTGATAAAGGAGTTTTGCCTTTTCGTGAATGATGAGTGAACTTAACGGAATTTTATTTTGAGTTCGGTCTTCTATCCACAGATTTTAAGCCTTTTCCATTTTTTCTAATTTAACATCACGAGTTACAGAGCACATTTTTGAAGCAATTGGCGCGTTTTCACGGACACTATGGCGGATTTTTTCTTCCGATTTTTTGATTGATCATACCATTGACTCACTGATTTTATAATGTTTTGCCACTGAGGAGCCACTTTCACCATTAGAAATTTTGTCTAATAACTCAATTTTATTCACTAATGTCATCACCTTCTTTGATATTTTCACATTTCTCTTTTAATTCGTAGCCATATTTTTAGCATTAGCATTAGTAGAGGCATTTGATGCAAGAAAGCAAGCTTATGCAGCATCAGCCAAAAAAAACCCACTTCCATTTCACCCCTCCGTTCGTTCAAAATACCTGTCCAGCTGAGCCTTAAACTTATTTAGGCTATCAACCTCCACCACAAGGGATGGAAGTCTGTTCCACCAACCAACCACCCACTGGCTAAAGGCAAATTTCCGCACATCTATCCTACATCTGTCTTTCCTCAATTTGAATTTATGCCCTCTCAGGTGATTTTTCTGAGCTAGAGGAAGAATCCCATCAGCATTGAGCATGCTTAAACCATTGAAGGCTTTATACACCTCTATCAGATCACCTCGCTGGTGCCTAGTCTCCAGACACTGTAATTTGCAAAACGTAAGCCTTTCTTCGTAAGAGCACCCCTTTGTTCCATTCACTAATCTTGTTGCCCTTCTCTGTACTCGTTCCAGCAGCTCTACATCCTTCTTGAAATGAGGCCTCCAGACCTGTATACAGTACTCTAGGTGTGGCCTGACCATTGCCTTATACAATGGAATAATCACCTCCTTATCCCTGCTGGAAAAATTCCTGTATATCATTGACAATACTCCATGAGCTACTCTTGCAGCCCGTCTGCACTGCTCAGAGAACTTCATATCTGCCTGCACAACCACCCCAAGTCCCTTTCATTCTCTACCACTGTCAGTGTAGTACCACAGAGTTGATACGTTGCTCTGGGGTTGCTGTTTCCCATGTGTAGTACTTTACATTTGTCAATGTTAAACTTCATTTGCCACCTCTCAGCCCATCTGCTCAACCTTTCCAGATCCTGTTGCAGCAGCATAGTGTCAGTAGTGTCCTTGACAACCCTGCCAACCTTTGTATCGTCTGCAAACTTGGACATTAAGCCCGATATACCATCATCAATATCATTTATAAATACAGAAAACAATAATGGACCCAACACTGAGCCCTGAGGGACTCCACTAATAACATCAGTCCACGATGAGCAGTGTCCATTGATTACCACTCTGTCTTCTCCCCCTCAACCACCCCTTTATCCATAGCAGCAATTTACCTCCAATGTCACACTGCTCCAATTTGTGTAGCAGTCTTCCATGTGAAACAGTATCAAAGCCTTTCTAAGATCCAAGTATATAATATCAAAGTTATTCCCTGCATCCAGTTCTTTTGTGACTGCATCATAGTATCCAATCAAGTTGGTCAGGCAAGACTTCCCCTTAACAAAACCATGCTGTGTCTTAACTATA
The DNA here is from genome assembly GCF_048544385.1 of Mastigoproctus giganteus. Lineage (NCBI taxonomy): Eukaryota > Metazoa > Arthropoda > Arachnida > Uropygi > Thelyphonidae > Mastigoproctus > Mastigoproctus giganteus. Next base: position 136,845,063 of record NC_143582.1, read on the forward strand.
ACTGAAGTCTTGTCTAAATGATCCTGCAGTGCTTCTTTAACCAGTGCCTCCATTAATTTTCCTGGAACAGAAGTTAAGCTCACAGGTCTATAATTACTTGTGTCAGCCTTTGATCCTCCTTTGTGAATTGGGGTCACATTTGCACATTTCCAGTCTATGGGTACCTCCCCTGAGTCCAAGGAAGCTCTCATAATTATGGCTAAGGGTTTGCTTACTTCCTTTGCTGCCTCCTTTAATATAACTGAATAGATCCCATCCACCCCGGGTGCCTTTCTTGTGTTTATCTTCAACAGTTTCTCCTCCACTTTACTCCCAGTTATTTCAAGATTCTGTAGCTTACTGCTAGAGTTGAATACACCTCTGGCATTCCCCTCGCTGAATAACTCCTCATGTGTGAATGTCGATGCAAAATATTCATTTAGTTTGTTAGCTACCTGAGCAGGATCATCAACACTTGACCCATCAATATCAAGTGGACCAATCTGATTCATCCCCTTCCTTCTAGAGTTTACATAAGTAAAGAACTCTTTGCTGTTTTTCTTCGCATCCCTTGCCAAGGATTTCTCGTAATCTGCCTTCGCCTGCCTAACCTCCTTTGTAACTTGGTTGCATATCAACTTGTATCTACCATTGGCTTCTGTGTCATGTGTTAATTTGTATGTATCCCATGCATTTTTCTTCTCTGCTATATGCCTCATTAGTTCATCTGACATCCATTTTGGCCTAAACCTTGAACGATATTTCTTAGTTGGTATGTAAAGCCTAGTAGCTTCCAAAATAAGTTCTTTGAATGCTTCCCATTTTGAATTTGCTGTTGGTAACATCATCAGTTGGTCCCACTGTCTAGAATTTAAATACTGTCTCAGTCCATCGTAGTCGCCTTTACGGAAGCAATAACCCTTCCCTTTACCCCTAATGGTAGTTACCTCTTTGAGTAAATCCCACTTCAGCACACTGTGATCACTGCCACCTAGTGGTTCATTTATCTGCAGATTCTTAATGCATGAAGAATCACTGCTGATAATCAAATCAAGAGTATTACTCCCTCTAGTTGCCTCCCGAACATGCTGATGTAGAAAACAATCATCCAATAAATCCACAAAAGCCCTGCTAGTGTGTGAGTAACCAGCCCCCAAATTCCAGTCAATATCTGGGAAATTAAAATCTCCCATTATAAGACACTCTGATTTACTGGCCCACTATTTCCCTGTACAGTTCCTTATTATACTCATCAGAGTTATTAGGCCTATAGCACACTCCTACTCTCAATTTTGATCTCCCAATGTTTATGTCACACCAAACTGACTCCACACTGCACTGTCCAGCGATGTCGACTGGCTTCACTTCCTTGGTTTTTTTATGTGTTTCTTAACTAATAGCATAACCCCTCCCCCCTTCCTATCCTGTCTATCCTTTCTGTAGACGTTGTACTCCCCAAATTGCAGTTCTGCATCCCTTATATCTGTGTGACACCACATCTCTGATATCCCAACAATATCTGCCTTTGATGTTTTGAGCAATACCTCAAATTCATCAAATTTATTTACTAAACTCCTAGCATTGGTATACACGCAAGTATACCTGCACCTGTTTCTATTCTTAGCTACCCTAACACAACCCATGTGTTTACTTGTACCGCAATGGCTCCCAGCAGTCTCTGAAATACCATGCATCTTGTTTTTCAGGCTTCTGCTCATTCTAATAGAAGCAGTGCAAGAATCTCTTTCACCTCTGCCAGTGGCTACTGTCAATCTATTGGTCTTTGTCTCCCCCCAAGCTAGCAGTTTTCCGACCCACCTAACACTGCCTCGATAGCATCAGCAAATATTCTTGCACCCTTTCTATTTAAGTGTATCCCATCCCTGTAGAAGCAATCTATCCTGTTAACAAGTACAGTCCAGGCTGAAAAAAATTCTACCCCTTGAGCCTTGCACAATCTTTCCAGGGCCGAATTGATCGACAAGGCTCTCATCATATACTCCCTCCTATCGTGTCTGGGCAGAATTGCAGACACTTTCAAATTCAACCCTAATTCTCGGCTTTTGTTCAACAGTGACCTGTACTTGTTAAGTAATTCTGCCGGTCTCCTACTCTTAATATTATTAGTGCCAACGTGTACAACTATATCACCTTTTGTGCCCTTAAAAGATGATATTTGCTCTACAACGTCATCAACCTCTGCCCCTGGCAGACATACCCTGGTCCTGTTCCACCTATCTTTTTTACAAAGCATGTTCCCCGTTTCCCTGACAATAGAGTCACCAACAACTACTACCAGCGCATTCTGCCTTAGGGGTTGTCTCTGTGTCACGCGATGCCCAAGTGCAAGCTCTGGCGTTGATGTGGGCAGCTGAGAGCTTGATGGGCCCCTCAATTTAGTTTCTTCGAGGGCATCTACCCTGTCCTTCAAGCTCTCATATAGGCCCACAAGAACGCCGAGTTGTTGCCTGATATCGATACACTCCTTGCATCGCGCACACACAAAGACATCCCCCTTGGCAGTATCATGTCCCGTACCCGATTGCTCTGCAAACATCAAGGGGTTTATAGGGGTTAGAAAGAACTTGTCCACAATAAAGTCACTTTCTTCCGTTAACACACTCGAAAAAGTCTGTTTTACACTGCAAAATGGCAGATTTATCACTTTTGTAAGCATATCAATTTATAAATTGATAAATTTATTCAATTTATAAACATATAAATTAAAAGCAAACAACGAAACCTTCCATGACAAACGCATAACACATACTGAACAAGGATTAGTGAGAAACATCCACGCTTGCGATTTAGTCACCCCTCTCCCCCCACCCACTGAGCGCTGTTTTGACCGGGAAAGATAATTTTAGCCACGACCATGTTTTTTATGGCGGAAAATATTCACGGCGCTTTAAAATTCAAATTTTTTTTTTTTTTTTTTGGTTTCATTTTATATTAAATCGGCGATCGCGAATACGCGAAACCCCGAATACAGATACCGCGAATAGCGGGGGTTTACTGTACTCAAAATATCTACTTCATCAATAAACATTAAATACTGTAAAGGAGGCCCCAAATTTAGTCCATGAAGATCAGTGACCATTTAAAATAAATCACCCTTGTTTCCTACCAGTTAACCATCCCTTTATCCATAGTAGTAACTTCTGCCCTAATGACACACTACTCAAATTTATATTAGCATTAGCAGATGCATATGATGCAAGAAAGCAAGCTTATGCAGCATCAGCAAAAAAAAAAAAAAAAAAAAAAAGACGCTCCCATTTGATCCCTCCATTCATTCCAAATGCCTTAAACTTATTTAGGCTATTAGCTTCCACAACAAAAGATGGAAGCCTGTTCCACCAATCAACTACTCACTGGCTAAAGGCAAATTTCTGCACATCTACTTTAAAACTATCTTTCCTCAATTTGAAACTGTGCCCCCTCAGGTTCTTAGTCTGAGCAAGAGGAAGAATCTCATCAGCATTCAGCTTGCTCAACCCACTCAAGGCCTTATACACTTCAATCAGACACCTCACAGGTGCCTACTCTCCAGGTGCTGCAATTTGCAGAACTTCAGCCTTTCTTGGTAAGAGCACTCCTTTGTTCCCCTCACCAATCCTGTTGCCCTTCTTTGTACTTGTTCTAGCAACTCTACATCCTTCCTAAAATGAAGCCTCCAGATCTGTAATTGACTGCACAATTACCCCCGGGTCTTTTTCACTTTCCAATTCCCTGAGTGTAGTACCACACAGTTGGTACATTTCTCTTCGGTTATCGCTACCCATACGCAGTACTTTGCATTTGTCAATGTTAAGCTTCAGTTGCCACTTCTCAGCCCATTTTCCCAACTTATCTAGATCCAGTTGGAGTAGCATACTGTCTTTACTGTCGTTAACAACCCAGCCAACCTTTGTATCATCTGCAAACTTGGACATTAAAAAACTTATATATCTTCATCAATATCATTGATAAATATACAAAACAATAATGGGCCCAACACAGAACCCTGGGGAACTCCACTAACAACATTTGTCCATGAAGAGCAGTGTCCATTGATTACCACTCTCTGTCGTCTCCCACTCAACCATTCCTTTATCCATTGTAGCAACTTACCCTTAATGCCATACCTCTCCAATTTGGACATCAGTCTTCCATGTGCAACAGTATCAAAAGCTTTTCTGAAATCCAAGTATATGATATCAAAATTATTTTTGCCATTCAGTTCCTTTGTGACCACATCATAGTATCCAATCAAATTGGTCAGACAAGACCTCCCTTTAACAAACCTATGGTGTGTCTTAACTATTACTGCAGTCTTGTCTAGATGATCTTGCAATGCTGCTTTAACCAGTGATTCCATTATTTTCCCCGGCACATAAGGTAAACTAATAGGTCTGTATATTTAATTATAACTATATATTGTACATGCAGTACAGTATGACTAAGACAGAATTCAGATACAGAACTGATGAAACTGAATCAAGTGACACATAAATAAATATAGAGAACATGATTTCATTAAAAAAAAAAAAAAGTAAATGTAAGTTTTTTTGCAATTTTCTTCTTAATTCTATTTTCAACTTCTAATTTGAATCCTGATAGCAATTTCACTCTAATGTTGGGAAATTAAGTCAAAATAAGAACAGAGAACAGAATATTCAAAAGCATCTATGCAGAAGTTTTAATTTTAACTAATTTTCAAAATTCCATGAAAAAACTCAATCCACACAGTCTACCATTATCAGAACTCACCATCCCACACATCTAGAAAACTCACTTATACCTTTCACTAAACTAACTATTACTAAATCTAATGCTATCTTCTAACTTGAATCATGATAGTAATTTCACTCTAATGCAATCAAATCAAAATAAGAGGAGAATATTTAAAGACATTTATGCAGGAATGTCTTCATTTTCACAAATTTTCCAAGTTTCATGAAGAAACTCAGCACACAAAAGCCTACCACAATCAGGAAGATCCCCTCCGGCCCAATCCCACACATTCAGAAACTTACTCATGAAGAGGTTAAAAGTATTAGTAATTTTGATTAACACAAGAAAATGATCAGCTTGTTTTTGTTTATAAACTTAGTACACAATTTTATTTGTTCTTTACTTATGTTGAGGTTAGTTTATGTATAAGGAATAAATCTTTAATAAAAATTTGAGGTTTCTCGAATTTACAGCCCAGCGCAAAACTAAGTATTCACTTTTAACCGTGAGTTCCAGACTTTTTCCTCTTCAACCATTTCTTCTTTGATGGGTATTAAATGAATTGCTAATCAATATTCCAAATATTATGGCAAATTGGATACTCTCTTAAATATAGGGGGGGGATGGGGAAGTGTATCAAAGGTTTATCAATGGACTGTAAAAATCAGCTACTTTGGGAAGTTGGCAATGGATGAATTTAAAGGTAGCAAGCAAACATTATTTTCACTCACCATATGTGCTGACTGTAGTGGTGGGCCAAAAGACCTGTTAAGTAATCCCCCCCCCCTTCATGGGAGGGAACCTTTTGGCTGTACTTCTTACATCTTGAACAAATGTGTCAAAGCCAGTTAATTTCATCTTGCATGAAGAAATAAAATGTCTATCACTTGGAAGTTTAACCCTGTGTATCAGCTTGGCCCACGCATACATGCAGCCCTTCTCCGCTACTTATTATGGGAAATTTTAGCATGCTGCTTTTCATAACATAAGCTTTTCTAGTTCTTCCTTGAATTTATTTAAGCTAGCCATTGATAGCTTAAATAGTATGAACCAAAGATGTAATGCTCAATATTGAGCATTACAGCTCTGGTAATGAGGTATATTGAGGTAAACTTCTCTTATTATTTTACAAATATTGATAGCTTAAATAAATTCAAGGAAGAACTAGACTTAACTATTATGGAGGAAATGAATAGTGAAATGGGAAGTGTTGTGGTGTGTTTTTTTTTTTTGGCTGATGTTGTATAAGCTTGCTTTCTTGCATCATTTGCCACTGCTAATGCTAATATGCTGTAGGCATCAATACAGAGTACAGGCACAATTTCTGCAACTCTTACTCTGAAATTTTATATAAAAGAAAACATAACAAAGCTCTTATTTTTTAATACAACATAAAATAAGAGCGTTATTTAAAATATCAATTGGATCTCCAATAAAAATTGCTAGTTGAAAAAATATTTTACCATAACTTTTATAAGATTTTTCTTTTATACAAATTAGTTTAACCTTGAATTCAATTATTTTACTTTTTTTTATTTTACAGTTAAATCATTAAACTATAGCTTCTTTAACAGCACAACAATAGTAGACTGTAAAAAAAAAAAAAAGCAGGAAGTATAATGAAGTTAGTGTACTCATTTAAAAAGAAACTCTTAGAAACTGCTTCCTACAAGTCAAGTTGACCATTGGATATCATTCTCATTGATGTTACTTGTATGGTGTAGCTGAACCATTCTTTGTTGCTGGTTTATAATACTGTATTGTAAATTAGTTTCTCTGTGAAAATCTGGATGATAAGCATACATTTGTTACAGCAATTTTAAAATATTGTTCTTTAGAACTCCAATAATGTTGCATTTCTTATCACCTATTGGTTTCAAAATGGTTAAGCTTTAGAAAAACAAATTTAAATATGCTCAAAATAAAAAACTGGTTCAATACAGAGGAATTTAACATCAATGGTTGTTCATGATAGGGATTTAGCTTGCTTCTTATATAAAGGTGATATTTAACAGATGGCCATTCAAAGGTTTCCCTGTATATAAATAAGGTTCTCTATATAATGTAAAGCACTTGAATTTTTTCAGCTAAAAGATATACTGAAATACAATACAGATACCAAAGTAAATAATTCAATAACCCTATAAGAATATACATAAATTACACAATGATACTGAAAGGAGTATAATCCAAAAAATTTTACTTACCTTCTATAATATCTGATGCAGATCCTAAACAGTATTCCATAATTAGCTGTTATAAAAATAGTGAACAAATTAGTATGGATAATTTCACAAATAATTACAGATTTTAACTTTTACAGGACAATATTCAGTGAAACATTTTAATTCTGATAATACATTTATCTACTTGTAATCACTAAAAAGAATAATATGCATTCTATATAAAATGTTTAACATGCAGAATTTCATGGCAGAAGAGTCATTTTATTTTTCAAAAATAAACAATAATAGTTCACTAAAATATGAACTATATGTTACTACAAATTACAATAACTTTTAATTCAATTAGTTTAATTCTTTCTTTTAGAATCAAACCATTATAGATTAGTAAAATAATAATGAGAACTTAAACCTGTGTTGTGTGGTCTGCCTTTAATTTTTTTAAAGAATTACAGATTATTCTCTGATGTTTTGTGGTACAGGAATTTAAATGCAGATCACACTCCACGCGGGTTTAAGTGCTCATTATTTCACCAACTTCCAATTCTGATACCTGCACACCATGCCACTAAAAGAATATTTAAGATCCATTAAAGATTAGTTAACTTAGACATTTTAAGTAAAGTAAACCATAAAGAAAGTGTTAGGTGCATCTATTGTTCTTTTTCTGTTGGCAAGCCATGACAGAATTTCCATAGGGCCAATGCCTCCTTTGAAGTAATTGCTGTGATTTCCCCCAAAATTTCCTGTTTTGCTTCTTAAGCAAGTCTCAGGATTCACCCATTGTGATAGGTACTGTTGAGGATTTTCTTGTTTGCTTCCAGGAGCAGTCACAATTTTTTAAGCAGGAGACCTTTCCACTGAATGTAGGCCCTGCTTATCTATTCTGTATTTTTAATTATTTATTTAATAGTTTTCAACTTGAACAAAAGCAGCAGCTGGCACTTCATTGTTGCAAACTGCAACAATTCCTTTAATGTAGTATAATGGTGTTTAACTTTCTAAATAATTAAAAATTATAGCCTACTTCAAGGAAAAATGGAGCAAAAATTATATCAATAAGCTTTTCTATTACATTAAAACCCATTTCATATTTTCACTCTTTGCTCTTATTTTTGTATTTGATTAAGCTATTGTTCTTATAGAGATTTTGCATTTTATCTGGTGGGCCAAGAAGTGGTCCTAATTCTTCAAAACTTTTCAATTTACAGTCATTGTAATTTTCAACAGTGAAACTGGTACAGCATGCAGGCATTCTTCAGAATGGTTAAGAATTGTTAACTATGCTTCCTTTGTTCATATATTTTTCATTTAGTATCAGCAAAATAATGAAAGGAAGTAAAGCTTAACTTTCACTGCAGCCTATATTTGAGAGAGTGATTCCATGTGTATATCTGATATGGTTTCAGTGAGGTATCAGTAAGGTCAATCTCCATGTCTGTAGAAGTGGAACAGTCATCAGTGATTGTGACAACTAGAAGATGCATAACAACAAGGGAGTTACTGGCATGACTAGGGATTTCTTTAAGAGACTGGTGGTAGTGGTGGTGAGGGGGGGATCAACAGGACAGTGACCACAATCAGAAAGAAATGTGCTCTGAGATATAGACAATCACTTCCATTTGCATTTCTCTTGATTGACGTTTATAGCTGCACATGTATATTTTGACTCATTTTGTAAAATTTGTTTCCTTGCTTCTTGGCAGATTGCTTTATGTTTCATCTTAGATTTGACAATCTAAAGATTGATACCATGCAGTGCATTATTTGGTCCCACAGATGCAGTACACTGAGTTCTCTCTGCACACTATTTGGTCATAACTAACTTTTTGGCACTTGAAGCACCTGATAAGGTTTGGAATATATGGACACATGACAGCTAAATTATCCAGCTTTAACTGTTGATGGAAGGATTGGTGTAGAAAATGTGAGAATTATTTTCACATTTTCTACATGTGGGCATGTTTACTGACTTTATTTTTTTGTGCCTATACAACTTCAGACACATTTCACAAGTCTCATTCATATAGGACACATTTTTTAAGTATTTAGAGTGGCATGAGGAGAATTTTTACAAAAACATCTGAAAAGTTTGAAAATCTAAGTAGATATTCAGAGCATCTATAACCTTTATTTCCCATCAACAAGTAATCACAATTTTTCATTATCACATGAAGCTAGATCAAGATTTTATCATTATTTATTCTACTAGTTAGTAATGTTTTTTTAGTTTCAACAGCTTACTTTAGGTATTTCGATGATACATAAACAAATATTCTGATACATAATTCACTAGCAATCAACCAACATTTTTTAAATATAAATAAAATTTCATCACTTGTGAACATTTAGAAATGGAAATTTTAATCCAAAATATTGCAGTAGGTGTAGAGCATATTATAATATTGTTTAACATGACAAATGGAATATCTATGATAGGTTAAGTATCATTAAAATACCTGGGTGTTTGGTTTGGTTTCATTTTTTTTGGTGCACGAGCAGCTAAGGCTATAAAACACCAAGTCCAGTATACCTGGATGTACGCTATTGTCTGTCATAATGATAGTATGTCAAATTCATTAGGTAATTACAAAAGCTATGTAATATATTTCCAAAACAAAATAAAAAGTAAATATGAACAATTTGTTAACATAAAAATATAAACCCTCACAAATCTTCTCTTTTCTAATGGGATATTTAAGCTTGACACTTTTTACAAATTTTTCTCATTTTTGGACAAAACGTGGAAAGAAATTCTCAGTTCCTTATCAGCAGAAATAAGTTTATCTCTTTCTTTCTACACACACACACACACACACACACACACACACACACACACACACCAAAGCAAAAAAACAAGTTCACATATATACGACGTAGAATACTGCAGCAAGGTGGCAAGTGCTTTTCATCCTAAATTTGGGAATTCTTTGGAAACTTGAAACTCAAAATTCATGTTGTGGAACTTATTTGTGCTTCATGATTAAGGATCTATTATTACACATTTCAACAAGTTATTATTCCTCCCGGTTATTGAATTCTGTGACTCTTGTGTTTCCAGTAAATGCATCTCTAAACTAATCATACTTTTCAACATCTGAATCTGGAAAATAGTGCCCTAAGTTACTTTTCAGCATATTTAAATGGTTTGATATCAGTGGAAATATTTCTGGTCTATTTAAATTGGATGTAAGCGGAAACATTTCTAGTCAACTATTGCTAACACCGTCTATCCAGATGTGAATTTTTTTTTTCTAATAGAGCAGAAAGTTTATTGCTAGAGGTAATACATTTTAATTTTTCCCTTGCACAATGATATTAGCCTTATTAAAATGTACAAATATGTCCACAAGACAAGCAAATTTCATGCACCATATGTCACTATGTAATAAATCCCAAAAGATATACATTTTCATCAGCAAATAACATCGTAAGTTCCTTACTTATATTGTTAGAGATGGCCACTATGTGGTTGCTTTCCATTAAGGTTATTATTATAGTAATACCATTCTTATACCACATGAAATTAATATCATAATTTATTAGGCTGTTCACCCAAATTACTATACATTAAGGTGATGTTTCGGGTATCTTATTGATACCCATCATCAGACTATGCTGTTGGGGGAACAGAACTTCCTTTCTTAATCTGTAAATCCTCTCCAGAACCTTACCATGTGATTGCCAAGAGCAATGAAATAAAGGGATGATAGAGAGGAACCATGATATGATGCCTACAGGAAGGATGAAACGTCCAACAATAGCACAAGTGTGTGAGTGGTTGCTGAAGTCATGGCATGATGTTAAGACTGAAATTGTGGTCAAGTCCTTTAAAAAATGTATAAGTATGAGATTGACAGTAATACTAGTGAAGAAGATGATGATGATGATCAAGTCAGTAATGATATAATTTGAAGTTGAACAATACTAAAATAATAAGAGTAATAATGCTATACCTTTCTTTATTGGCTTTAGGATTTTCATTTTATTGAATTTTAAATTTCCATTGTATTAACAATAAATTTTTTTACAAAAGTTTTTTTTCTTAAATTTACAGTTCCAAAATTAGAGTGTCTTCCCCGTTGCAGCGTCTTATTAGCCGACCAAAATGGTAATCAAAAATTACTCTATTGAATTCTTTAACCAAACTTCTAATCATTTCGACTTTAATCCACCCTCTCTCTCTACACAGCAAAGAAGAAATGTCTGCCCTCTGACTGCCACATAATTGGGTTTCTTCTGAAATTTTGAAGTTTTATAAATAAAAAAAAAAAAAAAAAAAAAAAAATACAGGTAGCCCTTGTTTTGTGCCGGTCCGATTTGCACCAATTCGCAATAGTGCCAGTCACTAACCACAAGGCCATTTTTATTTTTATTTATTTATTTTTGCATTTTTTTTTATAAATTGAAAGTTTAAAATCAAACAAAATTTATTGCCATCGTACTATACTATATATCATGCACTGTTCATGTGATCAAGAACAATCTGAGCCAATCAGTGATTAGCATGTGCACATCATAGCCAGTCAGAGACGAGGAAGCTTCCTGCCCTCATATTAACCACTCTCGCAGATGCCGATGGTAAAGGTCCATGCAGGGAAGTATTCGGTTGGTTATTGTTTATGCCATTTAAATGTGTTCGAAATTTATTACGCTAACATTTTTTATTAATTGTGCTATTAAGAAATTAAATACAAATTAATAATAGTGATAGCCATATACTTTTTGCCAATTGCGTTATAAATTTTTAATAGAATAAAGAGATGCCATGTCTGGTAAAAGAAGTTCAATGAATCCTAGTGCAAATGAAAGCGTGAAGAAGGCACATAGATCTATCACATTGGAAAATAAGATGGAGGTTATTTGAAGGATGGAAGGTTGTGAAAGCTGTGTGTTAGGGCTATGAATATAGGGTTGAATTTGAAAGTGTCTGCAATTCTGCCCAGACACGATAGGAGGGGGTATATGATGAGAGCCCTGTCGATCAACTCGGCCCTGGAAAGATTGTGCAGGGCTCAAGGGGTAGAATTTTTTTCAGCCTGGTCTGTACTTGTTAACAGGAGAGACTGCTTCTACAGGGATGGGATACACTTAAATAGAAAGGGTGCAAGAATGTTTGCTGATGCTATCGAGGCAGTGTTAGGAGGGTCGGAAAACTGCTAGATTGGGGGGATACAAGGACTAATAGATTAACAGTAGCCACTGGCAGAGGAGAAAGTGATTCTTGCACTGCTTCTATTGGAATGAGCAGCAGCCTGGAAAATAAGATGCAGGATATTTCAGAGACTGCTGGGAATCATTCGGGTACAAGTAAACACATGGGTTGTGTTAGGGTGGCTAAGAGGAAGAGCAGGTGCATGTATACTTGCGTGAACACCAATGATAGGAGTTTAGTAAATAAATTTGATGAATTTGAGGTATTGCTCAAAACATCAAAGGCAGATATTGTTGGGATTTCAGAGACGTGGTGTCACACAGATATAAGGAATGCAGAACTGGAATTTGGGGAGTACAATGTCTACAGAAAGGATAGACAGGACAGGAAGGGTTATGCAATTAGTTAAGAAACACATAAAATCCAAGGAAGTGAAGCCAGTCGACATCGCTGGTCAGTGCAGTGTCGAGTCAGTTTGGTGTGACATAAGCATTGGGAGATCAAAATTGAGAGTAGGAGTGTGCTATAGGCCTAATGGCTCTGACGAGTATAATAAGAAACTGTACAGAGAAACAGAGTGGGCCAGTAAAATCAGAGAGTCTTATTATGGGGGATTTTAATTTCCCAGATATTGACTGGAATTTGGGGGCTGGTCACTCACACACTAGCAAGGCTTTTGTGGGTTTATTGGATGATTGTTTTCTACATCAGCATGTTCGGGAGGCAACTAGAGGGAGTAATACTTTTGATTTGATTATCAGTAGTGATTCTTCATGCATTAAGAATCTGCAGATAAATGAACCACTAGGTGGCAGTGATCACTGTGTTCTGAAGTGGGATTTACTCAAAGAGGTAACTACCATTAGGGGTAAAGGGAAGGGGTATTGCTTTTGTAAAGGCAACTACGGTGGACTGAGACAGTATTTAAATTCTATACAGTGGGATCAACTGATGATGATACCAACAGCAAATTCAAAATGGGAAGCATTCAAAGAACCTATCTTGGAAGCTACTAGGCTTTACATACCAACTAAGAAATATTGTTCAAGGTTTAGGCCAAAATGGATGTCAGATGAACTAATGAGGCATATGGTGGCAGAGAAGAAAAATGCATGGGATACATACAAATTACCACGTGACACAGAAGCCTATGATAGATACAAGTTGTTCTGTAACCAAGTTACAAAGGAGGTTGGGCAGGCAAAGGCAGATTATGAGAAATCCTTGGCAAAGGATGCAAAGAAAAACAGCAAAGAGTTCTTTACTTATGTAAACTCTAGAAGGAAGGGGATGAATCAGATTGGTCCACTTGATATCGATGGGTCAACTGTTGATGATCCTGCTCAGGTAGCTAACAAACTAAATGAATATTTTGCATAGACATTCACACATGAGGAGTTATTCAGCGAGGGGAATGCCAGAGGTGTATTCAACTCTGGCAGTAAGCTAGAGAATCTTGTGATAACTGAGAGTAAAGTGGAGGAGAAACTGTTGAAGATAAACACAAGAAAGGCACCCGGGGTGGATGGGATCTATTAAAGGAGGCAGCAAAGGAAGTAAGCAAACCCTTAGCCATAATTATGAGAGCTTCCTTGGACTCAGGGGAGGTACCCATAGACTGGAAATGTGCAAATGTGACCCCAATTCACAAAGGAGGATCAAAGGCTGACACAAGTAATTATAGACCTGTGAGATTAACTTCTGTTCCAGGAAAATTAATGGAGGCACTGGTTAAAGAAGCACTGCAGGATCATTTAGACAAGACTTCAGTTATAGCTCGGACACAGCATGGTTTTGTTAAGGGGAAGTCTTGCCTGACCAATTTGATTGGATACTATGATGCAGTCACAAAAGAACTGGATGCAGGGAATAGCTTTGATATTATATACTTGGATCTTAGAAAGGCTTTTGATACTGTTGCACATGGAAGACTGCTGCACAAATTGGAGCAGTGTAACATTGGAGGCAAATTGCTGCTATGGATAAAGGGGTGGTTGAGGGGGAGAAGACAGAGAGAGTGGTAATCAATGGACACTGCTCATCGTGGACTAATGTTATTAGTGGAGTCTCTCAGTGTTCAGTATTGGGTCCATTATTGTTTTCTGTATTTATATGTGATATTGATGATGGTATATCAAGCTTAATGTCCAAGTTTGCAGATGATACGAAGGTTGGTAGGTTTGTCAAGGACACTACTGACACTATGCTGCTGCAACAGGATCTGGAAAGGTTGAGCAGATGGGCTGAGAGGTGGCAAATGAAGTTTAACATTGACAAATGTAAAGTACTACATATGGGAAACAGCAACCCCAGAGCAACGTATCAACTCTGTGGTACTACACTGACAGTGGTAGAGAATGAAAGGGACCTGGGGGTGGTTGTGCAGGCAGATATGAAGTTCTCTGAGCAGTGGAGACGGGCTGCAAGAGTAGCTCATGGTGTATTGTCAATGATATACAGGAATTTTTCTAGCAGGGATAAGGAGGTGATTATTCCCTTGTATAAGGCAATGGTCAGGCCACACCTAGAGTACTGTATACAGGCCTGGAGATCTCATTTCAAGAAGGATGTAGAGCTGCTGGAACGAGTACAGAGAAGGGCAACAAGATTAGTGAATGGAACAAAGGGGTGCTCTTACGAAGAAAGGCTTAAGTTTTGCGAATTACAGTGTCTGGAGACTAGGCACCGGCGAGGTGATCTGATAGAGGTGTACAAAGCCTTGAATAGTTTGAGCATGCTCAATGCTGGGGATTCTTCCTCTTGCTCAGAATAATCACCTGAGAGGCATAAATTCAAATTGAGGAAAGACAGATGTAGGATAGATGTGCGGAAATTTACCTTTAGCCAGCGGGGGGGTTGGTAAGTGGAACAGACTTCCATCCCTTGTCGTGGAAGTTGATAGCCTAAATAAGTTAAGGCTCGGCTGGACAGGTATTTCGAACGAACAGAGAGGTGAAGTGGAAGTGGTTATTTTTTATTTATTTTACTTTAATTTTTTTGGCTGATGCTGCATAAGCTTGCTTTCTTGCATCAAATGCCTCTACTAATGCTAATATGCCTCCATTGACTATTACTACAATTATGAAGAATGCTGATAAAATAAAACAATTGATACAAAGTGCTACCCAAGTTAGTTACAGCAGAAATAAGCTTTTAAAAAATGGAGCAACTGCTAACACTTTGAGTAAATGATTTGAATGAAAAAAATTTTTTTATTAAAATTTAATTATAAAATTACAGGATTAGGTTCTGGGCACCAAATTAATTTTTGGTGCTCAAAACCTAACCCTGTGATGTCCCATTTACACCATGATATAAATGGTGTCATTTGCACTTGTCCTCCCAAGGAAACTAACCCAGGTGTAAATTGATTGCTACCTGAATACACTTGATAACTTTCTTTAAAATAGCAATAAGCATTATTTTGACTACATTATCCAAAATTAGTGGGGGGGGGGGCACAAAAAATAAGCTCACTGCACTACAAAAACACGTGTTTTCCCCCATAGGACCCCCCCCCAAGCATGAGAGGTATTAGAACCAAGAGGTACTTAGTAATGTGCATGGCTTAAAGATTCAGATCAAAGAAGATACATGTTGACAAATGACTTGAATCTCTGTAAATTGAAATTTTCAGGAAATACATATCAATACAGGTTGTTCCAGAAAACTGAAACTAAATGAATAAATGAGAAAGAAAAGATGGTTCTGAGAGTTTGAATTTGGACAGTAAAAGGATTCTGACTGGTTGCAGTACATTGCTTTGGACTGCGTTAGAACAGAGAGTGGAATTATAGAAGTCAATTCAGAAGAACAGTGCCCATGGAAGTATCTATATAAAAGGCATGCAGATATAGAACGTCCATGAAAAAGTGAGTGGAGAGACTCTGTTAGACGTGGGTCAATAATAACCTTACTGTACTCTTTTGACTGGAATCTAGAAGCCTGAGAGAGGTTTAACATTAGTAGAGGCATATGATGCAAGAAAGAAAGCTTATACAGCATAGGCCAAAAAAAAAAAAAAAAAATTCCCCCATTTCACTGAAACATTATTTCCAAATGTTTCATTAGTTTTTCTTGAATTTATTTATGCTATCAACTTCCACAACAGATGGAAGTTTGTTCCAGCAATTAACTCTCCTCTGGCTAAAGGCAAATTTCTGCACATCTATTCTACAACTGTCTTTCCTCAGTTTGAATCTATGCCCCTCCCCCCTCAGGATTCTTCCTCTCTAAGTGAGAGGAAGAATTTCATTAGCATTGAGCTTGCTCAATCCATTCAAGGCCTTATAAACCTCAATCAGATCACCTTGCAGGTGCCTAGTCTCCTGAAGCTGCAATTTGCAGAACTTAAGCATTTCTACGTAAGAGCACCCCTTTGTTCCCCTCACCAGTCTTGTTAACCTTTTCTGTACATGTTCTAGCAACTTTACATCCTTCCTAAATGAGGCTTCCAGATATATGCAGTACTCAAGGTGTGGCCTGACCATTACCTTATACAAGGGGATAATCACCTCCTTATCCCTGCTAACAAAATTCCTGTATATCATTGACAAGACCCCATGACCTACTCTGACAGCATGTCTGCACTGCTCAGAAAACTTCATATCTCACTATGCAATTACCCCCATGTCTTCTTCATTCTCCACCTCCCTGAGGGTAGTACCACACAGTTGGTACATTTCTCTTGGGTTACTGCTACCCATATGCAGTACTTTGCATCTTGCAATGTTAAACTTCAGTTGCCAGTTGTCAGCCCATCTGCCTAACTTTTCTAGATCCTGTTGCAGTAGCATACTCTCTTTACTGTTAAGAACCTTGCCAACCTTTGTATCATCTGCAAACTTGGACATTAAACCTGATATACCATCATCAATATCATTGATAAATATACAAAACAACAATGGGCCCAACACCAAACCCTGGGGAACTTCACTAATAACATTTGTCCACGAAGAGCAGTGTCCATTGGTTACCACTTTGTGCATTCTCCCATTCAACCATCCCTTTATCCATTGCAGCAATTTGCCATTAATGCCATACTGCTACAATTTGTACAGCAGTCTTTCATGTGCAAAAGTATCAAAGCTTTCCTGAAATCCAAGTATATGATTATCAAAATTATTTTTTGCATCCAGTTCCTAAGTGATCACTCACAGTATCCAATCAAATTGGTCACACAAGACTTTGTAAATGTGACCACTGTAGTCACCTTTATGAAAGCAAAAACCCTTCCTTTTACCCCTGATGGTAGTTACATCTTTAAGTAAAGCCCACATCAGTACTACATCCCACCTTAACAAACCCATGCTGTGTCTGAATTATTACTGCTGTCTTGTCTAAATGATCCTGCAATGCTTCTTTAACCAGACTCCGTTATTTTACCCGGAAAAGAAGTCAAACTAATAGGTTTACAATTACTTGTGTCACCCTCTGAATGCAGTTTGTGAATTAGAGATACATTTGCACATCTCCAGTCCGTGGGGGACTTCCTGAGTCCAAGGATGCTCTCATAATTATGGCTAAGGGTTTGCTTACTTCCTTTGCAACTTCCTTTAATATAACTGAACAGATCCTATCTACCACAGGTGCCTCTCTTAACTTCAACTATTTCTCCTCCACTTTGCTCTCAGTTAATACAAAGTTATTTAACTCACTGTTAGAGTTTGATAAAAATCTGGCCCTCTCCTCCTTAAATAACTCCTCATGTGTGAATGTAGATGCAAAATACTCATTTAGTTTGGCAGCTATCTGAGAATGATGATCTACAGTCAAACCATTGATATAAAGTGGGACAATCTGATTTCTCCCATTCCTTTTAGAGTTTATACAAGTAAAGAAGTCTTTGCTGTTTTTCTTTGCATCCTTTGCCAAAGATTTCTCATAATCTGCCTAACCTCCTTTGTGACTTGATTAGACAATAGCTTGTATCTGCCATAGGCTTCTGTGTCACCTGACAATTTATGTACATCCCATGCATTTTTCTTCTCTGTCACGAGTGTCATTGGTTCATCTGACATCCATTTGGGTCTAAACATAGAACAGTATTTCTTAGTTGAAACAAAAAGCCTAGTAGCTTCCAAAATTACTTCCTTGAATGCTTACCATTTAGAATTTTCTGTCGGTAACATCATCAGTTGGCCCCACAGTATAGAACTTAAAAAAAAAATCTCTGAGACCACTGTAGTCACCTTTACAAAAGCAAAAACCCTTCCCTTTACCCCTGAAGGTAGTTACATCTTTAAGTAAATCCCACATCAGTACACTTAGATCACTGATCCCTAGAGGTTCCTTTATCTGTAAATTCTGAATGCATGGATAATCAATGCTGATAATCAGATCAAGAGTGTTACTTCCTCTTGTTGCCTCTCTAACATGCTGCTGAAGAAAACACTCATCCAAGAAATCCACAAAAGACTTGCTAGTGTGCAGGTCACCAACCCACAAGTACTAGTCTATATCTGGGAAGTTAAAATCCCCCATTATAAGACACTGATTTACTTGCCCACTATTTTCTGTACAGTTTTTCATTGTACTCATCATAGTCATTATGCCTATAACAAACTCCTACCCTCATTTTTACTTTCCCAGTGCTTATGTCACACCAAACTGACTGAACATTGCATTGATCGTATATGTCAACTGGATGCACTTTCTTTTAATTTTGTGTTTCTTAACTAACAGCATAACCCATCCTCCCTTCCTATCCTGTCTATCCTTTCTGTACACATTGTACTCCCAAATTCCAATTCTGTATCTCTTACATCTGAGTAACACCATGTCTCTAGTATCCTAACCATATCCGACTTGGATGTCTTAACCAGCACTTCAACTTCATCAGATTTATTTACTATAATCCTAGCATTGGTGTACATGCAAGTATACATGCACCTGTTCTTACTCTTAGTTACCCTTACCCAGCCACTATATTTACTTGTTCCATGATGACTCCCAGTATTCTTTGAAATTCCTGGCATCTTACTTTCCAGGCTGCTGATCATTCCAATAGAAACAGTGCAAGAATCACTTTCACCTATGCCTGCGACTACTATTAATAATTTAGTCTGTGAATCCCCCCCCAACGCTGCCTCGATAGCATCAGCAAATATTCTTGCACCCTTCTATTTAAGTGTATCCCAACCCTGTAGAAGCATTCTCCCCTGTTAACAATCACAGACCATGCTGAGAAAAATTCTCCACAATGTGCCTTGTACAATCTCTCCAGGGCCAAATTGATTGATAAGGCTGTCATCATATACTTCCTCCTATTATGTCTGGACAGAGTTGCAGACACTTTCAAATTTAACCTTAACTCGTCACTTTTTTTCAACATTGACATGTACTTGTTAAGTAAGTCTGCAGATCTACTCTTAACATCATTAATGCTAATGTATACAACAACATTACCCTTTGTGCCCTTAAAAGATATCTGCTCTACAACTTCATCAACTTTTGTCCCCGGCAGATATACCCTGGTCCTATTCTACCTATCCTTTTTGCACGATATATTTCCTGTTACCCTGACAATTGAGTCACCGACAATAACTATATCAAAACCCTTTGATGTCAAGAGCAATTGCTCGAGTTTTACCAAACTGAAGATTGCCACTGTTTTTGGTGGCATCACCCCAGATGTGTGAACAATATTCCACGACATGGAAAATTTGCAATTTGTACAGAGTGAACAGCTCTTTGGTAAAAAAACAAGCCGAGAGAGAAAGAGAGAAAACCCAGTTATACAGATGCAGAGGAAGCAATATTTGTAATGTGCTTATGCCAAGAGAGAGAGAGAGAGATTAGAAGTCAGGGTAATCCCCAACAGAGATATATGATCTTATCTAGAAATCAGAGTGTCATCATAGATAAGCACAAGAGCAGAAGGATCTTTTTTTTGAGAAATAAGACAGGACTAACTTTTAGGATACTGATATCACCTGAGCCATCTTTGCCCCACTGGAGAATTACCTGGAGATCAAGGAACTGATTGTGGATATTCAAGAAGTTGAAGATGTTTGTGCAGGGCAAGGTTTGTCAAACTGGAATGTGCTATCATCAGCAAAACTATGCATAGCATTTGCAGTCAGTGGAACAAGGTCATTAATATACAAGAGGAAAAGACTGGGAGAAAGAACTGAATCTTGGGGAACACCTGCACTAGTGGAGAGGTTAGAAGACAGAGAGCCATCTCCCATCATCCATGGTGAGCGGTCATCCTATGGTTTGCCAACTGGGTTGTCAAACCCAGTTTGGAACCCATAAAGGACTTCAGTTATTCTGAAGTCCTTTATGCTAAACATGATCAAAACCTTTTGATGTTAAGAACAATTGTTTGCGTTTCACCAAACTTTTCCACTGAATTTGTCCATAGATGGGTAACATAAGCCAGTATATCACCAGTGGATCAAAACTGAAGAAATCCATACTGGTGTTGTTATTTGGTTTTTAGGAGCATTAGCAACTAAGGCCATATTGCTCCGGGGATATGTGGTGGTCATGGGCTTGAACCCCGGTCTAATCAAGGAGTGTGTGCTACGCATTGCTGCTCCTGCCCACCTGGCTACGGAGGCACCAATCCATACTGGAGATCATTGATCAGATGGAAAGTTTCTAGATAGTTTAAGAGTTGGTGGTTAATTGATTTCTTTATTAGTTTGGAATGAATAGAAGTAAATGTAAAGGGATGATAATTGGATTGAAGGGGTTTGTCACCCTTTTTAGGAACTGGCTGAATCTAAGCAAATTTACAAGTAGAAGGGAAAACACCTTTGGAATAAGAACGTGAATAAAAGTGACAAAGAACAAGAGTCAGTTCAGGAGCACAGATTTCGAGAACAAGTGGAGAAATACCAACAGAGCCACGAGCTTTCTTGGCATCGTGATTGTTTAAAATTCTTCTGACATCCTTTTGATGAAGACCACAGGAGACATTGAATGGAGCACACTGAGAATGGTGGGAGGTTGCTTACCAAGCTCATCAATATATGAGTTAGAAGAAAACTAGATTGCTAGCAGATCAGCTTTATCCTTGGCTGAAGTGGCAATAGAACCATCTGGTTTTAACAGAGGTGGAAATAAAGATGGGCAAAAGTTGCAGCCAATAGCTTTGGCAAGAGACCAGGATTTGACTACCATTTGGACAAGCAAGTTTTCTAATCTTAGCCTGTTCAAAATCTAGTTTGTATTTATTAATAACTGCTTTACAATTGTTGCAAGCTTTGGTGAAAGCAGAAAATGAAGCTGGAGCCTTGGAAACAAGCAATTGTGATATGCAACATTCTTCTCTGATCAGCCTTAGCAAGAACAGCAAGATTTAGAGAAAGGACGAGATTTTACAGTGGAGTGTGGAATAAAAAGATTTCATCATTACAAGAATAATTTCACCAACACAATTTGAGTAAACCTTGACATCAGAAGATCATCCCATTTTGCCTTCTTATAATGCCAAACAACACAAGGTTGGGAATAGCCAAGAGAAAAAGGCAACATTGGAGATGAGACCAACACTAAGTTGTGATCTGATATACCTAGAGAACAACTCAACTCGACTAAGACTTAGAAGGGTTGTTTGTGAGAAAAAAAATCAAACGTGTTGGCAGCATCATTGATTTGTTGATTGTCTAGTACTCTGGTAGGTAAATGAACAATTTGTACAAGGTCATAAGTATTGCAAATCCCTTAGAATCTTGACCAGCTGGGTCCATGTGACTAGAAAACAGAAGCCAGCTGGAGTTGTGACAATTAAAATTACCTCACTGTTAGGAAAGCTGGACTGGAGAAAGTTAAGAGATTATGGTAAAGAGATTTTAAGCCAAAAAAAAAAAAAAAAAAAAAAATCAAAAAGAAGTGATTCCAAATTAAGTTTCTAACAGGTAATAACACAGCAGACATATGCACAAATACCACCTCTGAAGTGAAAAGAATGGTGGTGAATAATCTGGACAACTGAGATCGGCAGTGGTTGAATCACCAGATAACTGGGATTCTGTCATAAAAAGTACATGGAATTTGGCAAACTATAAGTGGAAATGTACATAGTTGAGATTAGAACTGAGACCATGTATATTTGTGAAACAAATGGGGAAGTGTTCAGGAGGTTTCACAGATAAGTTTCTTCTATTTGTTTGGCAATTCACGATGTATTCAGTAGTAAGAAAAGTTGAGGCGTGGAGGTATACTGTATGAAGTAATGAAATTCTTGGATATGGCATATACATGGCAAGAATGTACCCAGCTCCTTGGCATATTGTCAAGGAGCTGGAACATTCCTCGACAATGTTCCCAGCATACACACTACTTGAACTCCCTCCAGTCACTATCTGGCAGAATAGAAGCTGTTTCATGCAAGATAAGCCAGCTGATCCAGAAAAAAATATAAACTTTGTTTTTCAGTGCAATATTCTCTACACCTATTTGCACATCATGTGCTTCAAGTTTCATCAATTTTATCTTTTGTATGCCCAAATAGAACTGCCACTAAACTGCAGTGTTTATTTTTATTCCAATTTTCAAAATTATTTCCACCCCCTCACAATTTCAAATAATATTTCATTTGAAATTGTGAGGGGGTGGAATCAGGGAGGGGAATCATAAAACTTTAAAAAAAAAAAGTCACTTAATAATATTAAAAATAATATTTCATTGTAAGCAAAAATTATGAAAACAAAATTGTTTGGGAACACTTGAGGTTACATACCAATGAGGGCAATGCAAAGCAGAGGGACGTTACATGCCTCAAATAAATTAAATAACTAAAACGTAAGATTAAATTTGTGGTACTGTACAAGGATGAGCAAAATGTAACAATCCGCTTAACATAAACCCTGAAGAAAAATATGCCTACTAGAACAGAATGGATAACTTTGGCCCTAAACTTCCCATCATCATCATTAAACAGAACAGGAACTTAAGTTTATTCATTAATTTAATTAATGAGACAGGAAACAATCTGTGAACCTCAATCTTCTATACAACAGTGAAGGACCAAGGCTGATATTCTTAGGGGAGGAGATGTGCCACCCAACATTCTCCCAGATAAATGGCAGAGCCAAATATTATTGAGCAATTTAACAAATTCAGGGACTTAGCAAATAGTTATCATGAAACTGTTGGAAGTTTGAGATTAAGCATTTCAGAGAGCGATATAGATAAAGAAAAATTGTTCTTTAAACATTCACCTATTTTAACAAATTCCACTGACAATATTCTCTTGATATTGTTGCTCACAGCCACAGTTCAGATCTCAGAGAAATACAAAATAAAAGAGAATAAGGAGTACACTATGTACTCCCTACTTAACTGTCTA
This sequence comes from Mastigoproctus giganteus, assembly GCF_048544385.1. Lineage (NCBI taxonomy): Eukaryota > Metazoa > Arthropoda > Arachnida > Uropygi > Thelyphonidae > Mastigoproctus > Mastigoproctus giganteus. The sequence continues at coordinate 136,868,398 of NC_143582.1, forward strand.
TTGAATACATGGAATAAATTTCATTTGGCCATAATTTCCAAATGGGGGAATGCTAAGGTTTTTCTTTTTAGGTGAGAATCAAAAAGCCATTTATTATTAATAAGTACAAGATCTTTCTGTAGAAAGATCTCTGTAAATAACCGTGCTATCAAGGATAGCAGAAAATAGAAATAGATTATGCTGGGTTTTTTTTTTTTTTTTTTTTGTAAATCAGACAAACTGATTTCTTTGCATTTAGGTGAAGGCCAAAATTAGAGATAACTTTTTACAAAAGGAAGCGCTGAGTTAATTGAAATATTATTATTCATAGCTTCACTGAATAAGCATAATTTAATTCTTAATTTAAATACAATTTCCAGACATTTTAGAATGTTATGGTTGTTTCTTCTGTCTTAATATATTATCAGCATATAATTATAGTCTACCTCCATTAGCATTTGCCAGACAAAGTGAAGCCAGAGAAAGATCACTATCATGCAGAAGAGCAAGACAAAAAGGTCAGTGTTCGACACTCATGGTCATAAACTGGGCATCAGGAAGTTTATGTAGAGGGTGGTTGGCTCCTCTTCATTGCAAGATGTGCTGATTGGTGCAGGGCACATTAGTATCACAGGCTGAAGCTCCTAACTCGCTGTTATAAGGTTCAGTGTATAAGGTTCAGTACAGGCAATGGGGCCATCAGGCCATTGCCTGTACTGAACTGGAGGGTTGAAGGCTTTCCTGGGGCATTTTGTTTTGTGTTGTTTGCTTTGCTGTTTCTAAATTCTGTATCAAAGAGAACAAATTAGAAACAAGAACAAGATGTCCAGGATGGAGTGGGGGAGATAATTCTCCCAATGTTTCTGTTAACTGTTTTATTATAATCTTTCTTTACATTAAAGGCCTCTAGAAATCCTCTCCTCTTTGATGGTGGTTGACATTCAACACTTAGAGATTTATGACAAAGAAGGCATGGTTTTCAGTAATGACGATGTGCTATGTCATTTTGGGCAATGTTCCCTTGGTTTGTATTTTACAGATACTATCCTTCTTTGGATTTTCTGAAGTGTTTTCCATACACACTACTTAAAACAGTTGCAGTCACGTTTGTTTTACTAAATTGATCATCCATTGGGGAGAGATAATTTGAGGCATAAAAATTATTTTCAACACTGGATCTGTGATGCAGAAGGCACAATCTTCAGAAATGTTTCCTTGGTTCATGTGTTATAGATTTGGAGTTTCTGAAATGTTTGCTCTATGTAGTACTTGAAGCAGTTGCACTCAAGTTTGTTGATAAATCTATCATCAACTGGAGGGTCGGTAATATTTGAGACAAAGTTATTTATCATACTTCTGATATTTTGTTGACTATGCCTGCCAAGTATTGGTTATGGTACAGTATGCGTTTTCTATTAATTTCTGGCTGCAGACTGTAGACATCTCAACTACAATGTCATGTGACTACCAGGTTGCAGGCTTCAGCCTGCAGTATTGACAGCTCAATCAGGAATATATCGCATCACCAGCCTCCCCACACCCTCCACCAACCAGCATGTCTCACAGGAAAAAGAGAAGCCAACCACCACTTATTGGTCCTTGCAGTCTTTACTAGACATTAGTTGTTGTTGATATGGGGGTAGCCGACCGGGCTAGCCGAGTGGGTAAAGTACCTGCCCGGCAACCCAAAGGTCGCGGGTTCGATTCCCGCCTCGGGCTTGGATCAAAGTACTGCAAAAACTTGGGAGGTGCAATATGGCCACAGAAGCCGATGCGCCAACAACTACCAAATCAAAAAAAAAAAAAAAAAAAATGATATGGGGGTTTGATGGCACATTAGCTACTTTGGTATAATGCACCTATTCATTTATTATAAAAAGAAATGAGAAAATTTCATAAATTCAGAATTGATTAAAAAGTCCAGTTTGCTTTAAGAAGTTGAAAAATTCGGAAATATCTGCGTAATCTCCAATGAGATTCTCTAAAGTTATTGGTCTACCAAGATTAACTAGTGATAGCAGGGTTGAAGTTCTGTTGGTTGGTTGATATGTTGTTTAGTGGCACAAGGGCTGCTAAGGCCATATTGTGCCCGATTCTATTCGGTAGCACAATTACCAGTTAAAATCTGTAAAATAATGACGTCTGCTTTAAGAAATAAAAGAACTCAGCTAGATTTGCATTGTCTCCAATCAGATGGGGTAATGTCAAAGGTTCTTGCAGATGTGAAAAAGATTTTAAAATTTTGTTTCAATAATTATTATAATGATTGCAATTTATTAGAATATGCTTCACCGTAAGTGTAGTCTGACAAAATTTACAAATAGGCGGATCTTCCTCCTTGAGTAGATGAATATGGGTTAGATACGTATGCCCAATATGCGTCCTAGCCAGGATCACCTCCTCTTGCCTATTTGATCGCATGCTTGATGACCACAACTTAGGTTCCTGTTTAAATTGAAGCAGTTTGTTGCCGCACTGAGCCTGCCAGGTTTGAAACCATTGCTCTTCACATGTTTTTTATAACTGATTTGTAGTCTGTATAGCACTTGGTAGTTAGATTTTGCAGTGATTGGATGGTTAGCAGCTTGATCTGCATATTCATATCCTTTGATACCTACATGATCTGGTATCCAACAGATTTGTTTGTTTGTTTGTTTGTTTTAGAGTTTTATGGCGCATTAGCATCTAAGGCTATAATGCGCTAAGTCAAAAAGAGGTAGAGTATAAAATTTAAATTTAATTTTTAAATTATTTGTATATTATTGTAAAAGATTATACGATATAAAACGTTCATATAGCATAAAACGATAATATTCTAGATAGAATTATCTAGATTAATAAGTTGTAAAAACTTAAAATAGCTGACACATTGTCATTGTCGGATAAAACCTGTCTGAGTGTATAAGGTTCAGACAGATGGCTAAAACATAAACGGCGGTCATTATAAAAGGACAAACATTCAATTAAAATATGACGGACTGTTAAAATGGTGTCACAATTTCTACACATAGCACGATCGTCTGCCCTCAGCAGATAGCAATGTGTCAAGTGACAATGTCCTATGCGGAGCCGAGATAGAACAACTTCCTCTTTTCGGTTCCTGCACAGACTAGACTGCCAATGTTCAATTACAGGCTTAATCTCATATAACTTGTTTTTAGTCTGCCAAGAGTGTTGCCATTCGGATACCAGTTTCTTTCGAATTACTTGCCTGTAGTCTGTATAGGGGACTGACAGGCAAGAGTTAAATAGGTTCGCTGATTTGGCTGCAGTGTCTGCCAAATCATTTCCTGAGATCCCAATGTGGCCTGGGATCCAGCAGAAACAAACATCAAATTTGAATTGTGCAAGGGAGTGCAACTTCTGCTGTATCCGGGTCAGGACAGGATGAGGGTTGAACCTCATCGATGATAAAGCCTGCAATGAACTCAGAGAATCGGTATATATGATATATTTTTTGTGGTGGGTGGTTTATATACGGTCTAAGGCTAGCTCAACTGCATGCAGCTCTGGAGTGAACACATTGCATTCGTTGGAGATCTGCTCAGATACCGTGGTGTCTGGGAAAACAGCTGCAGATCCGACACACATTTCTGACCTCGAGCCACCTGTATAGATAGGCAAGAAGTCAGCATGTTCCGAGCGCTCAGCTAAAAAGAGCTGCAGGTAGATGGTGGATAATGTATTGTCCTTTCTCCAATTGTTAAGGGAGAAGTTGCAGCTTGGGACACGAGCATGCCAGGGTGGAAAAGGTTGCCCTGGTGATGGGGCAACATTGTCTAATGTGATGTTCAAATCATTGAGTAGCCTTTGGATATGAATACCGAATGGTTGTATAGATTTTCCCGACGTGGCTCAAAAACGGGTGTCCACGTCGGATGGTCTGGCAGGGATTTCAGTTTCAAAGCATACTGTAGAGACAACTGTTTCCTGCAAAGCGATAATGAGGGCTCATTCGCTTCAACATAGAGGCTATGGACAGGAGAAGTTCGAAATGCTCCAGTGGCAATACAGATCACCTGATGGTGGATGGGATCCAGCCATCAGAGTACGCTGAGTCTAGAGGATGCGTATACCTGGCACCCGTAATCTAACTTAGATCGTACGAGTGCATGATAGAGGCGCATGAGGGTACATCGGTCAGTGCCCCAAGAATGTGAGGAGATTGCACGTAGGATATTCAAACCTCTCGTGCACTTCGTACGTAGTTGACGGATGTGTTCTAGAAAGGTCAGCTTTTATCGAATATAAGCCCCAAAAATCTAGTCTCAGGTACTACTGGGATAGCATTTTGTCCAAGCCTCAGTTCAGGTTCAGGGTGAAGATTGCACTTTCTGCAAAAATGCATGCAAACAGTCTTTTGTGGAGAGAACCTGAACCCGTTATTCGGTGCCCATGAGTTCAAATGTCAATGGCACGTTGCAGTTGCCTCAATTACCCTCATGTTGCAGGAATGACAGAATATGCTAAAATCGTCAACATAGAGGGCACAGTTTACAGTTGGAGGCAGTTGTTCTGTGATGGAATTCACTTTAATGGCAAAAAGCGTGACACTTAGAACCTTGACACTTAGACACCTTGAGGTACTCCCTCCTCTTGACTAAAAGAGCGAGAGAGAGTAGATCCTACACGGACTTGGAAAGAACAGTGACAAAATGTTTTTAATAAAATTGGGGAGATTACCTCTAAGGCCGATGCTGTAGAGGTCTTTTAAAATTCCAAATCTCCAAGTTGTGTCATGCGCTTTTTCATATCGAAGAACACTGACACCAGGTGTTCTCGTTTTAAAAAGGCATCTCGAATGGAAGTTTCGAGCCTGATTAAATGGTCCAAAGTTGACTTATTCCTACGGAAGCCGCACTGAAATCTGGAGAGGAACCCATTAGCCTCCAAATACCATATAAGACGGGCATTGACCATTCTCTCCAGAATTTTGCACAGACAGCTAGTCAGAGCAATAGGACGGTAGTTCGTTGGGATTTTAGGATCCTTTCCTGGCTTAGGAAAGGCAAGCATGATTGCCTTATGCCAGGAATCCGGAAATTGCTCTTCTTGAAATATTCTGTTATATAGAAAGAGCAGTTGGTAAACGGATTTTGCAGACAGATGTTTGATCATATCATAATGGATAAGATCTGGTCCAGCAGCACTTGCCTTGGTAAGAGTTAGAGCTGTTTCTAACTCTTCTGTGGTAAAGGGCCCGTTATTGGGATGAGACCTTTTAGATTTAAAGTTAATTGGCTGCTTTTCAAATTTATCTTTCCAGACCAGAAATTCTGGGGAGTAAGCAGATGTTGACGAGATGGCAGAGAAGGTCTCCCCAAGTACATTGGCTATTGCAGTTGGGTCTGCAATAACGCATCCATTATACTCCAGGACCGATGAAGGGTGCGATGTATATTCACCCTTCATTTTCCAGATTTTGTCCCAGATAGCTTTACTGCTGGTTGACTGGGTAATGGTGGATGTAAAGTGGCCCCACGATTCCTTTTGGCTCTGATGACGAATATACCGCGCGTGCACGTTTGAAGGCTAAGAGATTGGCCGTGGTAGGATATCATCGGAATATCCCCCAAGCTTTATTTTATGCCTTTTTTTGCTGCTGTGCATTCAGTATTCCACCAAGGTTTTGGAAATGGCGGAAACCGGGTAGATATTTTCGGAATTGTAGCTGCAGCTGCATGGACAATGCTTTCTGTGATGTACGCCACTGCGTCATTGATAGGCTCCCGACTGACTGTACTGATGTTAAAGTCTACTAGGTGTTGAAAGGTGTTCCAGTCAGCCTGATCAATCTTCCATCGTGGTAACCTAAAAGGTGAGCATGGCGTCCCTTTAAGTAGGCTGATTATCACGGGGAAGTGATCACTTCCATAAAGATTCTCCTCTACCTCCCAAGTGATTGAAGGAAGGAGAGAGGGGGAGCATATAGAGAGGTCAATAGCAGAGAATGTACGGAAAAGGTGTGGAAAAGGTGTTAGTTCCCACATTTAGAAGGAATAGGTCATTGTCATTGAGCATATGCTCTATGACACATCCCCTTCCATTAACGTTTGAACTACCCCACAGGGTGGTATGTCCATTGAAATCCCCCAGGAGTAAGACAGGAGTAGGCAGCTGCACAATGAGATCATCAAGGTCTCTCTCTGGGAGATATCAGCCCCAGGTGGCAAATAAACTGAGTAGACTGTTATTAAGAACCCTACCGTAAGGCGAACCGCTACCGTTTCTATGTTGGTGGTGAGCGCAATAGTTTAATATGGGATATGGTTGCTGAGAATTATAGCAACACCCCCATGAGCAGGTCCATCCCCAGTTCTGCTTTTGAATGATAGCAGTGTTACGAAGCAAAGGGTTTTCATTTGCCTTCAGGTATGTCTCTTGTAAGCAAAAGCAGACTGGCTCATGCTTTTGCAGAAGGGCCTTGATGTCATCATTGTTTCGCCGGAATCCACGACAGTTCCACTGTAGGAATTTGGCCATTATTTTGGCTTGGTGGGTCCATCGGGCGGCTTCAGAGGTGCTGAGGGCTTACCTTTTTCAGTTTTGGGTTTATCCTTCCTGGGGAAGTACAGATGCTGACCAGTGTCCATTTCCTCCTCAGCAAAGAGCTCCAAAACTGAATTGAATCTTCGGTTACCTCCTTCTGCTCGAAATCCATGTTTTCTTGGGTACTAGGGGGTAACTTCACCTTTCTTATTCTTTTCTTTCGTAATTGCTTTTGTTACTTGTGGAGCATTAGGAGGTACCGATATAGGAGTGGCAGCTGATTGGTCTTTCCGTGCAGGTTTTTGAGGACTTAAGAGATAACGTGCGATGGGAGTGAAAGATTCCTTTGGAGGAATGGTCATGTCCATCTGAGTTCCAGTGGAACATCTCCCTGCTACCTTCTGGGTGTAGGAAGGTTTGTTAATATTCAGGGGTTTCACTGATTTCCTTGCCTCCTGGTATGATATATTTAGCTCTGCCTTCAGCCGTTGGATTTCTTTTTCTTCTTTCCACCTCTGGCATGCTCGTGAGTAGGCTGGGTGTTCTCCGTCACAGTTAACACAGGTGGGTTTTGCGGCTGAACATGTTGTTTCGTGGTCCTTTGCACCACATCGAGCACATGCAAGGACTCCACAGCAGGCCATCTGAGAATGTCCATACTTCTGGCATTTAAAACACCGTAAAGGGTTCGGAACATATGGACACACTGAACAGTTGATGTAGCCAGCTTTAATCTCATCAGGAGGTTTGGGCAATTAAAAGTCAGGATAATGCTCCTGGTTTTAACAAGTTTCCCATCCCTAAGCGCATTAATTCTCTTAACGGCGATAACTCCCTGTGGTTTCAATTCTGAGCAGATTTCCTCCTCGGTTACGTCGACAGGGTCCCACTCCGAAATGACACCTCTCGATGAATTGAGTGTTCTATGTGGTGTCACGGTTATTGGTGACTCCTCCGATTGATGTTGCGCAGAGTAATTGCTCAGATTGCCTGTCTGTTTTGGTTTCAATTAAGAGGTCTCCAGAGCGGGCCTCTTAACTGATTTGGGTGACCCTGCTAACCCATCTAACCCTTTCTGTATAAAGAAGGGTGACGTTTTGCCAATCGGTGTTTCATTGGTAGAATGAATAATTAAAAATTTTGGAACAGGCCCTGATGATATTTCTGTTCGCTGCCTCTTTGTAGCAATAATGCTATCTGTATCTTTGTCTATGGTTTCAGATAGGGACCGGGTTGGGGCCCCTGAAGAAGTTAGTTTATCAGGATTCATAGAGTTTTTATATGGTTCAGTGCCCGGGCTTCCCACCCACCACGGAGCCCAAAGGGATGCCCACTACCCGGCATGCAATAAATGCGCTCGAGAGTGTAACGCCAGGGCTACCCAGACACCATACCCGCACCGCCGCCAGCCTGAATTCTGTCCCTCGGACCATAAGAGTAGGGACATGGCATTGACACGGTTGACCCTCGCAGGCGAGCCTACTAGCTGATTGATCCTAGCCGGGCCTTCCAAGACCCCCCGTCTTGTCGAAGCAGGGGCCAAAGTGATGTATTGAAGCTGGGCCCCTCAACCACTAGGATCCCCCTTTCCGAATTTCCACGGGTTGCAGCGCACGGCAAACACGCCGGATTCCATTGATGTAGTATCCAACAGAAAGTGACTGATTGGTTTACAGCTTGTAACACAATAATCTGTGATCTAATTTGCTTCAAGACGGGATGGATTGGTTAGGATGGATTTTTCAATGATTTTATTGCACTCAGAGAATCAGATAATTTACTTCCTGGACAGATTAATCACGTGATCCAGAGCTATTTTAACTGCCCACAGTTCAGCAGAATATTATTATTATGCCATATGGTGCAAGGAAGCCTGAGGCTTATGCTGCACCAGCCAAAAAAAAATTTCTGAACTACCGAGAGAGAGAGAGAGAGAGAGAGAGAGAGAGAGAGAGAGAGAGATAAAAGGGAATCACCAAGGAAGAGAAGAATGATGATATCCAGCTCAGGACCCTGGGTATGCCAAGCCCATATACTCACCAGATGTGAGCCCATAGATGCTGCATTCATTTGGAAGGGACACAGAAGTAGAAAAGATAGAAGAAATTGCCGCTGCGCCCACTGTCATACTTGTTTTTGAGCCATCGGTATATATTTGAAAACACTGAGAATTTTCTACTACATGTGCAGCATGGAGTTTCCTGATGGTAAGGTCTGCTGCTTGCTTTTTCCCCCATTGTTGGAATGAGAAATCACAGACCAGTGTATAATCAGACCATGGAGGGTCATGAGTGCTCATTTCCTGAAAGACATTACCCATGTCTAGATTCCAACATTTCCAACATTGTGTTAATTGAAGCAACATTATCCCAATAGGCTTGTTTTCGTTAGGTTTGTTTTGATAAAATGTGGTCCATTGGGACTCAAATAAGTATGGGGAGATGGGCTGAAAAGGAAGACTCCGTATTTTTGCTGCATAGTTGAGGATTAACATTTTCCTCTGAAGATGGAGTGGAGGTTCGTGTGCATCTATATATAGACTCTGTACAGGGGATGTTCTGAATGCTCCTAAAGCAGTTCTTAGGGCACCGTGATGGATAGTGTCTAGCCGAGTTAGTGCACGTTTCCTGGCAGAGTCATAGATTGGATCTCCGTAATCCAAGTGAGATCGGATTAATACCCGATATAGCTGAACAGAGTGTATCGGTCAGCACCCCACGTCAATAAAGATAGTACTCTGAGGATATTTAATTTTTTCAAGCATATGGTTCTCAGATATGTGATGTGTTTGTAAGAAGTTTAATTTATTGCCCAGAATTAGGCCAAGAAATCTGATACTATTGGAAAAAGGTATGGTGAAATTTTTATGATGTAGTTCAGGCTCAAGATAGATCCTTGAGGGACCCCCTCCTCCTGTATATGAATTCTAGAAAGAGCATTTAGATGACTAACCTGAAAGGTTCTGCCCTGGAGAAAGCTCTGAATAAACAAAGGAAGCCTGCCTCGTAGATCAAAGGTGTAAAGATCCCGTAGAATACTGAAACGCCATGTTGTATCAAAAGCCTTTTCTAAATCGAAACTTACCATAACGAGGTGGTCATTTCTGACAAAAGCGTTTCTGATGTTTGATTCTGCTTTGGTCATCATATCTAATGCAGATCTATTTTGCCAAAAGCAATATTGATTTTTATGTAGGATGTTATGTGACTCAAGAAACCAGGTGAGGTGCTTGAGAACCATTTTCTAACTAGACAATGTCCCTAGGGATCTCATAATGCCGACACACTAACTGCTCAAACCATCTAATCTTTTTTTCTTTATCTAAGTCTTCTCAATGCTGATATTACCTTGGCTTCACTGTGTTTGGCAAGAATTAACAGGATAACACTGTTTACATAATTTTAATCAGAATATAAATATATTCTCCCTATAATTTAACCATTTCCTGCAAAAGGAACCATAGCATTCAAAATGTCTGGAAACTGTCTAGTTATATTAAATTGTGGAATTAAATTAAATTTATGATTACTCAAATGCCATGAAGCATTTATTCAAAAACAAATATTCATTCCTGATTGCATAACAATGTCTTCCCACTCTCTCATTTGGAAATAAAAAGCTTAGCAGTCTCTATGATAACCATCCTGAACATTTACAATTGAAATTTGCATTTTTAACATCAGTTGGTACCATTGAAAACAGTTGGTACTACTGAAAACAGTTGTAGTTAGCACTGGCATTAGTACAGGCATATGATGCAAGAAAGCAAGCTTATGCAGCACCAGCCAAAAAAAAAAAAAAAAAACACACCACTCCCATTTGACCCCTCCGTTTGTTCGAAATACCTATCCAGCTGAGCCTTAAATTTATTTAGGCTATCAACTTCCACAACAAGGGATGGAAGTCTGTTCCACAAACCAACTACCCGCTGGCTAAATGCAAATTTCCGCACATCTATCCTACATCTGTCTTTCCTCAATTTGAATTTATGCCCTCTCAAGTGAGCAAGAGGAAGAACCCCATCGGCACTGAGCATGCTAAAACCATTCAAGGCTTTATACACCTCTATCAGATCACCTCGACGGTGCCTAGTCTCCAGACACTGTAATTTGCGAAACTTAAGCCTTTCTTCATAAGAGCAACCCTTTGTTCCATTCACTAATCTTGTTGCCCTTCTCTGTACTCGTTCCAGCAGCTCTACATCCTTCTTGAAATGAGGCCTCCAGACCTGTATACAGTACTCAAGGTGTGGCCTGACCATTGCCTTATACAAGGGAATAATCACCACCTTTTTAAAAAATGTGAATCTATTATAAACACCATACCTAAAGCAAAATCCCTTCCCTTTACCAAATATTTCTTTGAATGGATCCCACATTAATAAACTGTGATCATGACCACCTAGTGGATTCTTTACTTGAAATTTTAATACATGATGAATCACTGCTGATCAAAATAAAAACACTGCTTTCTCATGTAGCCTTCTAATGTTCTGGTATAAAAAGTAGTCATCTAGCAAATCCAGAAGAAATTTCCTGTTACCAAATAAGCTAACAACCTACAAGTTCCAAACAAAATATAAATTTAAATTTCCAATATTTATAATACAAAAATTACAGTTATCACTTTGTTTCTTTTATATGATAAATCTACAGCAACTAAGCTATATAGTTATTCCAAATGAGAGAGAGTGAGTGAGAGTGAGTGTGTGTGCATGCGCTCGCGTGCACCGAGTGGGTTTTGCATTAACACTCAGAATGTGGAATGATTATGGGAGCAAGGTGTGCATGTATCATGAAAACAGCCAACACAACTGATCCTACTGTGTGGTGTACAATAACTGTACACCACACGATAGGAGCATGAGAGTACAATAACTGACACAACAGCAATCGAACAACCAGCCATGTGTAGTTAACACCAGTGGTGAGCTTAGCATATATTGTCTTATGACACAGCAGAGTGGCTTAGCTAACCACCCAGTACAATGAAGGAATGGCAAGAACAATATCTACATGGACTGTGTACTGGACATAAGAACATATAGGATACAACAGCTGACAGCCATCACGAGTATCCACACTCACTGCAAGACACAAGAAACTGTGCCATATATGGGCACCAACAATGGACAACCGACATGTAGAAATCTGTTTTCTGGTCTGATGAATTCTGTTTCCGACTCTCTATCATGTTGGTGGACATATCTGTCCACCAGCATGATAGAGAAATGCAATATGAGATCATAGTTCAGAGAAGTATTGCTGGTGTTTGGCAGGCTGGAAGCAGTGATGTTATGGTTTGGGGGCTGTTTTCATGCCATGCTCTGGGTCCTCTGATCACCATTAATCAACAGACTGATGGAAATGCCAACCTTGCTATTGTCGCTGACTGAGTCTGGATTCCCTGTAATCCCTTTGGGATAGAAGCATATCCAGACAACTCTGGCTTCTATCCACAACACAATGTGTGATACCACAGGTTGCTAACTGGTTTCAGGAACATGAGCATTTTGGGACCTACTAGAAGAGGACATTTGATGCCACAACTATCCACATGAAAATATGTGGGCATTACTGATACATTGTGCAATGCAATGGTAGCACTACCATAGGATACCCTGCAATATCTTGTGGAGTCCATGCCAATATGTGCATTGGCTGTATTACAGGCAAAGAGTACCCCCCCCCAAACAGTATTAATTATTTCTATCTTTGTGATAGACACAGTATTTCCATCACAAAGCCAACTCTGTATTTTCCTCTATTCCTCTCCTCCTCCTCCTTCTTCAGAAATCTCATTTGCATGGAACAGTGTCACAACACTGTCAATTCATTTAAATTAGTGTTTATCCACATATGCTTGAACAATCTAAGTTTAATTTCGGTTGAACTTTACACAATACACTTGAACTTTATACTTTATTGCATTTTCCACCAGTTCTTTAAATGACACACACATGCTCATTTTTATTAACATGAGCATGTGTGTGTGTGTCACTGACATCAAGTTAAAGTACTTCAAGCATATAAGCTGGCACCCCTGTAGTCAGGTGGGCAGGAGCAGCAGTGCATAGCACTGCTTCTTGATTAGACTGGGGTTCAAGCCTGTGACCACCAAATACGGAGGATGTGGAAAGGTCGGGGAATGACCACCGCATATCCCCAGAGAAATATGGCCTTACTTGATAATGCTCCTAAAAACCAAATAACAACAACAGCATATAAGCTAAACACAGACAATGATATGCAATGTGGACCACATCAACCTATATGGAGAAATGAGCATTTTTTGATATCAACTAATCAATTATCATGATCGCCATTCAGATGTTATCCAAACAGCAAATAATGGATACAATCACTTGTGAAAAAAAGAAGTCTGGGAATTAATTTTCAAATATCTACTGAAAGCTCTGGTCCTGCAAATAAACAAAACTGGATCAATATATTTCCTACTAAAGCATTTACTTGCACATGACTGTGTGTTTTCAGATCTGATTTTTTTTTTACTGAAAATAAGTAAAAAGTAAATTTCTTATCTACTTTCTTATATAAATAAATTTAATAATCAATATTTAAGTGGTTTAACATCTTCTTAAGTATATAAATTTGCCCCACACGACCTCTACCACATCCCATTTTCTTTCTGCCAATGAATAGTAAAAACAAAATCATTCAAACACTGAAAAAAAATTACTTAATGTAAAAATTACATACCCATGCTGTATGTTCTTTGAGGTAGCAACCTTTATAATCAATAGTGTTTTTATGTTTTAGTTGACGAAGAAATTTCACCTCTTTGATAATGTCCTGCCATTTCTAGAAACCAAAGAAAAAATATAAGTCAAATTTGCTGCTCTTGAGCGAGAGAGAGAAAAATTTTATTTCTTACGTAGTAAACATCCCTTGTGTATTATTTTAAAAGAAAAAAGTGTGCAAATTATAATAAAGTGTAAATTGTAAGAGACTTTTACTTTTATTTCTTTAATACACTGAAACTAAACAGGATTAAAACAATGACTAAAAGGAATTAAATTAATTTTAAAAAAATGCAAATTTAGAACAAAATATTTACAGTCGGTTACTGTATTCGCGGGGATTACATGTCAACACTTCCCGCAAAACCATGAAATTCCACAAAAATCTGTACTCTTGCCCCAATAGCCCCAGATGTTTTCTACATAAGCCTAAACACTTATGCAACCACTTACAATTAATTATAAAAATGTTTAAATGTGTTTCAAAGGTTTTAATGGTGTTTTACAATAATGAGTAAAATTTTAGACTCGTGTTTTGAAAATACTGTATCAAAATTTTATTACATACAGTAGTTAAGAACAAGGCATGCACCGGGGAATTCAGTACTTCTCGGTAGTAGAGGTCTCAGAGGCTGGAGAAGTAGCAGGGTTGGCTAATGTCGAAACTTCGGGTTCGGGGGGTACGAGGAGTTTTAGGTGTCAATGTAGAAGTTGTCCTTTTCACGAACACTGTGATGGGAAGCTGCTTCTTTTGTTTGAATTCATTGAACATGGCTGTGTATGGTGTTAAAATATCATCGAGGCTTTCCTTGAACTTCAATGCATGAATCATGTTGTCGTCGTTGTAGTAGTAGAAAAAGCCCACTAGTTGTTTGGCGTCAAGCATTGCCTGCGCTAGGTTTTCCAAGACGAACTTCTTCTCTTGGCGTGGTTCTTCCTCAACCTAATCCTCAGTTGGAACAAACAAGCTCCTTGAGTTTGTCATCTGTTAGTGTTGTTGCCTGTCCATCAATTAAATCATTGATATCCTCCTCCTCCTCCAAGTCCTCAAAACCTATGCTCCCTATTCACCTGGCCAACTCCTTTATTTCTGCAATGGTTTTCTTGTGCTGTTCATCTGGGATGAAGTCGTGCACAACCTCGGGTTACAAGTTCTTCCGCCAAATGTTAACAGGCTTGTCCTTAAAACATGTGTCCTCCACCAGCACACGTGTTTTGTTAGGAAGAGACTGTCAGCTATGGTGAAGTCCTCCAAAAACTGAATAATTTTGCAATGGTTTTCTTGTGCTGTTCATCTGGGATGAAGTCGTGCACAACCTCGGGTTACAAGTTCTTCCGCCAAATGTTAACAGGCTTGTCCTTAAAACACGTGTCCTCCACCAGCACACGTGTTTTGTTAGGAAGAGACTGTCAGCTATGGTGAAGTCCTCCAAAAACTGAATAATTTTGAGGTTGTCGCTGTCCATGGCTTCAATGATTCAGTCCATACACCTCTTTGTGTAGTTGGTCTTAAAGGCCTTGATTCCCCCCCCCCCCCCCCCGGTCGAACAGCTGGATAAGGGACATGGTGTTAGGAGGTAGAAAAGACCACCTTTATGTCTTCATTTGCATGTCTTATGCACCACTTGGGTGTCTTGGGGGCATTGTCCAGCACGAGGAGAACTTTAAATAGAAGCCCCCTTTTTTCCTCCAGGTACTCCTTCACTTCGAGGATGAAGCAGTGGTGGAACCAGTTCAGGAAGAGGTAGGTAGATAGGTAGGTTGGTTGGTTGGTTGGTTGGGTGTTTAATGGACCATCGGCAACTGAGGTCATAATGTGCCAAGTCAAAAAGCCGATACAAAAATTTCGGTAGCCTATAAACTGGTTAGAACATCAAGAAGGTAAACATCATATACTACGGTATAAAGGTAAATAAAAAATATAAACTTAAATCTTTGTATATAAATTGACAATATAAAAAGTTAAATATGTCAGACATGTCTCTGTCACCTAAAATCTGACTGAGTGTAGATGGTTCAGCCAGATTATTAAAATCCCTAAAAAATAAACGTTGTGGTTCTATAAAAACGTGACGAATAGTTAAACTACTGTTATACCTCTCACACATAGGTCTGTCATCCACCCTCAACAAAATGAATGTGTTAGATGACTATGACCTATGCAGAGCTGAGCAAGAACAACTTTCTCTCTTCGGACCCTGCATAGACTGGACTGCCATTGTGCGATTACAGGCTTAATGTGATATAGTTTATTTGTGGCCTATCCGTGCCAGGAATTTTGCCATTGGGAATATAATTTAGAGGGTATTATTTGCCTATAGTCTGAATAGGGAACTGACAAGCAATGATTATCAAGGGAAATGGTTGACTTGGCATGCAGTATCAGCTAATTCATTTCCCCGGATCCCAATGTGGCTTGGGATCCAGCAAAAGTGAATGTCAAATTCTGATTCAACAAGAGGAAAAAGCATCTGTTAGATCTGGGACAGGATGGGGTGAGGTTTATCTCTCACCGATAATGGAGCCTGTAACATGATTGATGAGTCACTATATATCATATACCTTTGGTAATCACTATTTTTAATATGATCAAGGGCTGTTTCTATCAGATGAAATTCTGCAGTATAAATGCTGGTTTCTTGTGGGATCTTATTGGATGTTTTGTGAGGAAACACAACAGCAGATCCCACATAACATTCTGATTTTAAGCCATCTACATAGACTGGAAGAAAGTCAGAATATTGCTCTCTATATGATGCAAATAGTTGCTGGTAGACAGATGGCAGCATAGTAGCCTTCTCTCAGATCTTAAATGAGAAGTCACAAGTTGGAAGATGAGCAAGCCAGGATGGAAGGAATTGCCTTGGTGACTGGACAATGTTGTCTACATGTTTAGTTCATTTAAGTCCTTGGATGCAAATACCAAAACATTTGTTGGCAGTGTTGTAGAGGTTTTCCCAATGAGGCTCAAAAATGAATGCCCACATGGGATGATTGCACAAGGATTTCAATTTAAAGGCATAGTGTAAAGACAGCTGCTTACGTCGAAGAGATACAGGGATGGTTCATTTGCTTCAACGTAAAGGCTTTGGATAGGAGATATGCAAAAAGCTCCAGCGGCTGTCCGAATGGCCTGGATCTACCCACCGAAATACATCATTTCTAGCAGAACCATAAACCTGAGACCCATAATCAAGTTTGGAATGGACAAGGGCTCGGTAGAGGCAAAGAAGGATAGACCAATCTATACCTCATGAAGTTGGGGAAAGGGCACGAAGGAGGTTAAGCCCCTTGGCACATCTTGTCCTAAGCTGACGAATATGTTGTAGAAATGTCAGCTTATTGTCGAAAATAAGTCCGATGAATTTGACTTCTGCTACAACTGGGATGTTGTTTTGCCCAAACCTTAATTCTGGGTCAGAATGAAAATTTGTGACAGAAGTGTACTTACTTGGGAGGTGTAAGATCTTCAGACAGAAGATCTTTCATCACAGAAGATAACAAATGATCTTCTGTGATGAAAATCTGAACCCATTAGCCAATGACCAAGATGTAAGGTGATCAATGGTTTTTTTTGCAGTTGCCTTTCAATGACCCTCAATATTGCAAGAATGACAAAATAAAGCAAAATTGTCAACATAGAGGGCATTGTTTACCGTGGGTGGAAGCTGTTTTGTAATAGTTTATTTTGTTTGCGAAAAGTGTGACACCTAGAACAGATCCTCGAGGGACTCCATCCTCCTGGATCCACACTCAAACTACTTGAGTGTGGATCCTAAACTGACTTGAAATTGGCGATTCAAGAGCAAGTTTTTAATAAAAAGAGGTAGTTTATCCCTAAGACCTAAGTTATAGAGGTCTTTTGATATGACAAATCGCCAGGCTGTGTTGTAGGCTTTTTCAATATGAAAAAAAAAAAAAAAACTGCTACCATATGATCGGATTTAATAAAAGCGCCATGAATGTGTTTCGAGTCAGATTAAATTATTCAAAGTGGAACTGTTTCTTCAGAAGCCGCACTGCTTCCTGGAAAGCAGACCATTTGTTTTTAAATAACATACAAGCCGAGAATTAACCATTCTTTCCAGGCTTGAAATTTCTTTTGACATATAGCTTGTCAAAGCAATAGGACGATAATTACTTCGATTTATAGGATCCTTTCCTGGTTTTTGGGAAGGCAAGAACGATTGCCTTTCGCCAAGAATCTGGAAATTGTTTATTAAGAAAAATTCTGTTAAATAAAATTAAAAGGTGAACCTTAGATTGTGGTGAGAGCTGTTTTATCATTTTGTAGTGGATGTCATCTGGGCAGACAGCACTTGCACACATTAGAAAGAGTGCTGAATTTAACTCTTCCTGTGTAAAGGGCTTGTTATATGGTTCAAGTCCATTTGAAAAGAAGTTTAATGGATATTTCTCATTCAGGGCCCTCTGCAATAACATTTTCCCCAAAAACTGTGGGGGAAATATTATTGCAGAGGTTTTTGCAAATGTTTTCCCTAATGTTTGCAACTGCAGTTGATCTGCAATTAGAAATCCATTGTGCTCGAGGATCACTGAACGGCTTGGTGGATATTCCCCCCTTCATTTTCCGGATTTTATCCAAGATTACTTTTGAACTAGCCGCCTGAGTTATGGATGATGTAAAACGGATCCAAGATTTCCTTTGGCTCTGATGTCAGACATAACGTGCTTTAGAACATGCACTTTTAAATGATATTAAATTTTCCATTGTGGGATATCAGTGGAATATCCTCCAGGCTTCATTTTGTGCTTTTTTTCATTGCTGTGCATTCTGAATTCAACCAAGGCTTGGAACTAGTGGGAACTGGCTGGATGTTTTTGGGATTGCAATTTCAGCTGCACAGACAATCGTTTCTGTGACATACATGACTGCATCATTGATGGGCTCCTGACTAACTGTAGCAACTTCAAGATGTGCCAGATGTTGAAAGGCATTCCAGTCAGCGTGATAAATCTTCCACCATGGTAAACAAAATGGCAGACACTGTCTACCAGTAGTTAGGGTGGTTATCACGGGGAAGTGATCACCTCCATATGGATTTTCTTACACCTGCCAAGTAAGTGAAGTAAGGAGAGAAGGGGAGCAGACAGAAAGATCAATGGCAGAGAATGTATGGGTAGGCATGTGGAAGGTGTTTGTTCCCACGTTTAGGAGAGAGAAGCCATTGTCAGTGAGCATATGCTCTATGACTCGTCCGCCTCCATTACCACTACCCCACAGAGTGTTCACAAAAATTACACACGTACACTAACCGTTGCTGAAATAATTACTTTTAATTTTCTTTAATATTGTAAAACTAATGAAATAACAAAACTTTTCTTTAAATTAATGTAGAATAAAATCAAATCAAATCTATTTACAATAAATATAAAAATATATATAAGAATTTATGAGAAATAAAAGCGATAACTGTTGAGAAAGGAGGCGGATGCCTCTGAAAGCTTTGGGATTTTAGCAGTTTTAGCCTCATTGTTTTATTGGTATTTTAGTGGTTTTATTTTCATTATTTTATCGCTTTTATTTCTCATAAATTCTTATATATCTTATATATAGTTTTATATTTATTGTAAATAGATTTTATTTTAATTTAATTCTACATTAATTTAAAGAAAAGTTTTGTTATTTCATTAGTTTTACAATATTAAAGAAAATTAAAAGTAATTATTTCAACAACGGTTGGTGTGCGTGTGTAATTTTTGTGAATATGAATTTTCCCAGCCCCCAAAGGCCTATTTGAAGACACACAGTGTTATGTACATTGAAATCCCCAAGAATTAAGTAAGGGAAGGCAACTGCATGATAAGATCATCAAGTTCTTTCTGGGGGGGATGTCAATCCCAGGTGGCAAATAAAAAGAGCAGACAGTTAATAAGAACCCCACTGTAAGGCAAATTGCTACAGCCTCAATGCTAGTTGTAAGTTGCAAAGACTGAAATAGGATCTGGTTGCCCACGAGGATTGCAACTCCTCCATAAGCAGGACCATCCACAAGTCTATCCTTACAAATGATGGTAATGTGATTTCTTTTTTGGAGAAGTATGGACACTGTCCTGTGTCCATTTCTTCAACTGCAAAGAGTTCCAAGACTGACTCCTCATGTACCTCCTTGGTTTCAACATCCATTATTTCTTGCCCTAAAGTGGGCAGTTTGCTTTTCTGTGATGCTAATTTAGTGCTCACTTTTGGTAATGTTGGGGCAGTGAGAGGTACTGATGTTGGAGTGGCAGTTGACTGCAATTTTTGGGTGGGCTTTAGTGAATAAATAGCGAGCAATGGGAGTGAACGAGTCCCTTGGGACTCTCACTCCCATTGCTCGCTATTTATTGCAGTCATCCCCAAGTAAACGAGTCCCGTGGAACTCATTCAGTTGGGGACGACTGCTCTCCAGTTGAATGGAGAATGAGGGAAAGTGATGTCTCAAATGGTGTTTTATCCTCAAGGTTCTGGCTCTTTTAACAGAATTCGTGTCATTATCATCTGATGAACAATTAGGCAGGGGCCTTGTTGGGGCCCCAGAAGAAATAGAGGGATTTAAATTACTCATATGAGTAACATAAAAATTTTCAATGCCCTAAGTACCTCACCTACCATGGAACCCAACGAGGGGACACACACTCGTGAATTAGCAGGTACTGCATACACAAATGGGACACCAAGTTCGCTTAGGAGCACCATACCCACATTTCCAATAAGCCTTGATCCCGTCCCAGGACCAAAGGTAGGGAGACTTATTGGAACGCAGTTGACCCTAGCAGTAAGAACCACTTGCCAATTGATCTGTCGAAGGGTGGTCCTGTCGACGGGTCTGTCAACGGGTGGTCCTGTCTTCGACGGGACCACCCGTCTTGTCAAAGCAGTGGCCAAAGTGGTGTATTAAGGCTGGGTCCCTCAACCACCAGTATCCCCCTTTCCGAGTTTCCACGGGTCACTGCACACACCGGATTCCAATGATGTAAACCTGGAACTGAGGTATGGGCACAGGATCCCAGTGATGCTAATCTGGAAGGCCAGCAGCATCACTGGAAGGTCTCCCTTTACTACGTACAGGTGCCCATGTCGAGGGGTCAGGAAGAGGTTCTTCGTCTTCCAGGCTTTTGCATTCCACATTCAGTACACAGGCAGTAATATTCTTCTTACATCCTCTATGAGCTCTTACATTCTGCACGCAGAAAATTAGGCCAGGCTTTGTCATAGGGCCTACTGCATTGCCACTAACTAGCAGGGTAACCAGATCTTATGCCACCTTGAATCCTGCGGCCTTCTTCTCTTCAACGGTTATATAGGTCCACTGAGGCATCTTCTTCAAGAATAATGCTTTCTCATCGGCACTGAAAACCTGTTCAGGTTTATATCCCTTCTCGATGAGCTTCTTGAGTTGCATAGGTAGGCCTTAGTAGCCTTGTGATCAGCTGAAGCAGACTCGTCCATAATCTTTACATTACAGAGTGAATAACGCCCCTTTTTGAATTTCTGGAACCAGCTTTGGTTGGCATTTAAAGTGGTTTCCGCCATGCTACTGGTACAGGGGGTTTGCTGCTTAAACCTGTTGTAAAGAACAAGGGGCTTAGCAGATATCATACCAATGTTCACATGCAAGTTTTTCTTGTGCTGGTTTTCAATCCAAATGAACAGTGCATTCACCATTTTTAACGTCACTTTATCACGTACATAAGCTGTGTATTTTGGCAATAAGAATTCCACCAGTTTGCACTGCCTCTCTGATCTCAGTTTCTTGTATGTATCGTACGGTACTTTCGTTGCAACAGGATCTGGAAAGGTTGAGCAGATGGGCTGAGAGGTGGCAAATGAAGTTTAACATTGACAAATGTAAAGTACTACACATGGGAAACAGCAACCCCAGAGCAACGTATCAACTCTGTGGTACTACATTGACAGTGGTAGAGAATGAAAGGGACTTGGGGGTGGTTGTGCAGGCAGATATGAAGTTCTCTGAGCAGTGCAGACGGGCTGCAAGAGTAGCTCATGGAGTATTGTCAATGATATACAGGAATTTTTCCAGCAGGGATAAGGAGGTGATTACTCCCTTGTATAAGGCAATGGTCAGGCCACACCTAGAGTACTGTAAGCAGGTCTGGAGGCCTCATTTCAAGAAGGATGTAGAGCTGCTGGAACGAGTACAGAGAAGGGCAACAAGATTAGTGAATGGAACAAAGGGGTGCTCTTACGAAGAAAGGCTTAAGTTTTGCAAATTACAGTATCTGGAGACTAGGCACCAGCGAGGTGATCTGATAGAGGTGTATAAAGCCTTGAATGGTTTGAGCATGCTCAATGCTGATGGGATTCTTCCTCTAGCTCAGAATAATCACCTGAGAGGGCATAAATTCAAATTGAGGAAAGACAGATGTAGGATAGATGTGCGGAAATTTGCCTTTAGCCAGCGGGTGGTTGGTTGGTGGAATAGACTTCCATCCCTTGTAGTGGAGGTTGATAGCCTAAATAAGTTTAAGGCTCAGCTGGACAGGTATTTTGAACGAACAGAGGGGTGAAGTGGTTTTTTTTTTTTTTTTTTGGCTGATGCTGCATAAGCTTGCTTTCTTGCATCAAATGCCTCTACTAATGCTAATTCTGTCTTTGCTACAACACAGTTATTATAAATTCAAGTTACGGGGGGAAATGTTTAGATTGGACTGCAGGAAGTTTTATTTTAGCCAGCGAGTTATAAATTACTGGAATAAGTTGCCTTCATGGGTAGAGGCCGACAGTTTGGGGAAATTCAAAGGTCATCTGGATAGTACTTTCAGGTAAGGGAAGCGCATAGGATGATAGGTTTAATTTCCTTTTTATTTATATTTTATTTTATTTATTTATTAATTATTATTATTCAGTTATTTATTTATTTTGTTTTTATCATTGTTTTGTTTGGATTTTTTTTTTTTTTTTTTTTTTGGCTGGTGCAGCTTAAGCCATAGGCTTTCTTGCACCATGCGGCCGTTACTAATACTAATACTAAATGTAACAAGATATACAGTGCCAGATATTCAGGAAGCTGGGCTTTCTGAATTGTATCTCTGGATTTCAGGTCCTTAGCACAAGTAATTAGAACACATGCAAAATAAATACTTAAATCCTACATTAGATTTACATTATCTAAAAAGTGATAGTAAAAACAAATTTTAATACCACTATAATCAAATCCACCATCTAAACAGCAGAATATAAATATTAAAATAGTTTATTTACAAAATAAATACAGCGCACACAAAATCCTAAAAATTAAATGAAGTAAACTGTGAAAAAGTAAATACCAAAAGGTACCAGAATCTCAGTATGGGGGAGTTAAAAATTTCATTCTTATGATAAATATCATACTTATTTACAACCATCATTGAGTATTCCGATATAACAGAAAATTGATATGACGCTAGTGTCGATGTTATCTTTAAATACCGGCATTAACTTTAAATAAAATTTACATATTTTTCTCTAATTTTAAATGTCGATATGCAATGACAAAAACAAGAACTTCTATTGTAAGCAATTTTATTTCAGCTTGCGCACAAGAATGTACAGGTAGTTCTAGACTTTACGAGTTAATTCGTTCCTAGTGCGCACTTGTAAAGCGGGAATATATTTCCCATAGACATGTTAAAAATAGGGGGTTACATTATCAACAATGAAATTAGTTAGCTAATTAGTTTATGTTTAAATAATGATCGATTAATCCAAAGAAATGAAAACGTAGCCGTAAAATCAAGCAAATTATAATAATAGAGAAATTATTTATGACTTAAAAATATTAAAGAATATTTATTCTTCATCATCATCGACTAAATGCACATTTGTTGATCACTCATTATTGGCTTGGCACTCATTGGTTTGTTGCACAAGGAGTTGTCTTCAGAAATGCTTCAAGAGTCATTTATTTCCAAGATAATCTTCTCTTTTCTTTATAAATTTCAATAGCATGCATAAGCATTTTTTAACGGAATGCACAAATTGCAACTAACATGATTTGCGCTGAGTAACAAGTTTCCAAAGCTTAAAAAAAAAAAAAAAAAACGAATGAAGAGAAGATTCTGAAAATTTATTTATATTTTTATATGATTGAAGATTTCAGTAATGGGGAATCACATTTCACCATAAACAAAGTAAAAAACCACAATTCCAACTATTGGTATTTCTACAAATCCAATAACATGGAGTTTACTATCCATTTATAATAGATTGCACTAACAGAAAAGCCCAATAAACCAGAAAGTGCAAATTGTTTTTATTTATGGTAGTGAGTTCCAGAAATGTGCTTTAGAAAAATATCACAAAGCCATTCAAAATTGGTTCTTGTAACATATGATAACAATGGAAGTGTAGTGTTTAATGATTTGAATTGGTAACTAATACAATTTACACTATAAAAATGACCTTTTAGAGAGTTATATAGCAAAAATCTGAACTTACAAGGTCGTGGAATGAATTACCAAAAAACAATGTGTTATTGGGTTCACATTATGATACTTTTGTGATATGATGGTAACGGATTAATATCGTAAAGCGGGGTACAGTGTATAGTATAGCTACACACATGGTTTGAAATGCAGTATTTATTTATGAATGGTTTTACATTCATTTTTTGCAATTAATGTTCATATTTTCGATTTTGTTGATACTTGAAAAAAAAAACTCGTAAAGCAAGAACTGCCTGTATATGATAATTTTCATATTTCAAGATGTTCTATCACACACACACTTCGTAGGATTGCTAAAGTGAGAGAATGAGCACATAACGTTTTACTGATAGCAATAAAGTAAGCTGTCTGCATTAAGCTATATAGAGAATACATTTGTATTTATCTCATGTTTAGCCAGTGAAAGCAAAAGATAAATCTTTTTAATTTTCGCAAAACAAAGATAATAAATTTTATAATTATCTGTACTCGCAGCATGCATCAGCTTTTGATGTCAGACCTGCCATCCTCATATCAGACAACAGCCTGTCAACTGACGATCTCACACTGAAAGTTTCATTTTCAGCTGTTTAAAATAAATATCTATTATAAGTTCTCCCTTTGTGAGAGTAGGAGAAAAGTAAATGCTGTGTGACACCACAGCTGTTGACAAATTGTTGTAGTAGTATTGGCATGTGATGCAAGAAAGCAAGTGTATGAGCTTATGCAGCTTCAGCCAAAAAAAAAAAAAAAAACACACCATTCCCTCCAAATGCCTGTCCAGTTCCTCCTTAAATTTATTTAACCTATCAACTTCCACAACGATAGATGGAAGTTTGTTCCAGCAATTAACCACCCACTGGCTAAAGGCAAATTTTCACATCTATTCTACATCTGTCTTTTCTTAATTTGAATTTATGCCCCCCTTAGGTTTGTAATCTGAACAAGTGGAAGGATCCCATCAGAATACAGCGTGCTCAATCCATTCAAGGCCTTATACACCTCAATCAGATCACCACGCAAGTGCCTAGTCTCCAGCCACTTCAATTTGCACAACTTAAACAACCCTTGGTAAGAGGATCCCTTCATTCCCCTCACCAATCTTGTTGCCCTTCTCTGTACACGCTCAAGCAAATCTACATCCTTCCTAAAATGAGGCTTCCAGACCTGTATGCAGTACTCAAGGCATGGCCTGACCATTGCCACAGAGGGACAATCACCTTTTCCCTGTTAGCAAAATTCCTATATATCATTGACAAAACTCCATGACCTATCCTGGCAGCCTGTCTGCATTGCTCAGAAAACTTCATATCTGACTGCACAATTACTCCCAGGTCTTTTTCATTCTCTACCACCTTAAGCGTAGTACCACACAGTTGGTACGTTTCTCTGGGGTTACTTCTACCCATATGCAGTACCTCGCATTTGTCAAGGTTAAACTTCAGTTGCCACTTCTTAGTCCATCTGCCCAAATTACCTAGATCCTGTTGCAGTAGCACATTGCCATTACTGTCATTAACAACCCTGCCAACCTTTGTATTATCTGCAAACTTCTACACTAAGCCTGATATACCTTCATCAATATCATTGATAAATATACAAAACAACAGAGGACCCAACACCGAACCCTGTGGGACTCCACTAATAACATTCACTAATTACCACCCTCTGTCTTCTCCCACTAAACCATCCTTTTATCCATAGCAACTACCCTTAATACCATTCTGCTCCAATTTGTACAATAGTCTTCCATGCGCAACAGTGTCAAAAGCTTTCCTGAAATCCAAATATATGATATCAAAATTATTTTTTGCATCCAGTTCCTTTGTAACCACATCATAATATCCAATCAGATTTGTTAGACAAGACTTTCCCTTAACAAAGACATGCTGTGTCTGAATTACTGCTGCAGCCTTGTCTAGATGATCCTGCAATGCATCTTTAACCAGTGACTCCACTATTTTACCCGGAACAGAAGTTAAACTAACTGGTCTGTAATTACTCGTGTCACCCCTTCAATCCCCCTTTGTGAATTGGGGATACATTTGCACATCTCCAGTCTGTGGGGACCTCCCCTGAGTCCAAGGATGCTCTCATAATAATGGCTAAGGGTTTGCTTAGTTGCTTTGCCGCCTCCTTTAATATAACTGGATAGATCCCATCCACCCCAGGTGCCTTTCTTATGTTTAACTTCAACAATTTCTCCTCCACTTTGTTCTCAGTTATTACAAAATCATTAAGCACCCTGCTACAATTTGATAACCTTCTTCCATTTTCAAACCTTAATAACTCCTCATGTGTGAATGTAGATGCAAAATACTCATTCAGTTTGTTTGCTATCTGAGCCGGATCATCAACAGTGGAACCATCGATATCAAGTGGACCATTCAGATTCATCCCCTTTCTTTTACAGTTTATATAAGTAAAGAAATCCTTGCTGTTTTTCTTAGCATCTTTTGCCAAAGATTTCTCGTAATCTGCCTTACCTCCTTTGTGACCTGATTATAGACTAGCTTATATCTGCCACAGGCTTCTGAGTCGCGTGATAATTTATATGCATCCCATGCATTTTTCTTCTCCTTCCCAAGTCTCATTAGTTCATTTGATAACCATTTAGGCCTAAACGTTGAACAATATTTCTTAATAGGTATGAAACTTTTAGTAGCTTCCACGATTAATTCCTTGAGTGCTTCCCACTTAGAATTTACTGTTGGTAACATCGTCAGTTGATCCCACTGTACAGAATTTAAAAACTGTCTGAGACCACTGTACTCACCTTTACGGAAGCAAAAACCCTTTCCTTTACCCATGATGTTAATTATATCTTTAAGTAAATCCCACAATTTGTTCTGTGGTAGGAGTGCTTTTCTCCCAATTCATGTTTATTGGATAGGATGGGAGAGCAGCAACAACCAAAAGACGTACCAAACTCTTTTATGAAGGGCAATATTCTTGCAATATACAGTAGCAAGTTATTTCTGTTTAATTATACAGTGAGCACAAACAAAACTTATCTACCTTTTCGATCTCTATTTGATACTGCAAAATAACAAAGCTCAATAACAGAATACAATGTATTAACATAAATGCTGCAATTTATTTCAGAAAATTTTTATACACTTCTTTCAATAAACAAATTGTATGACATATTAATGCTAAGCAGAGTTCGACAGTGATTCCTTCTAAAATCAGATCAACAAGTTCACCACAAAATTATAATTAAGTTTAAAATGTAACCAATAGCTGTAATATAAAGTTCTAACTTTATATTACAACTGTAAAGAAGACATTAAAAAAATATTTACTTTTTGTGAGTTTCTCAACCCACTGTGTTAACTGGCTCTCGTTCTGTGAAGTATTAAGTTTCTTTTTGATGGTGTCGATTGTGAAATATGTTTGCCACAAACTATATTATTTTTATTTATTTATTTTTTATATGTTTCTCTTTGTGTTCATGATCAACAGGCATTATATCTGAAACTGTAGTATAACGAGGCACAGTATATCAAGGCTGTACTTTAATAGTTTATTTGGCATAAAATGATAATTATTATTATTAGCCATATGGTGGCAAGGAAGCCTGAGGCTTATGTTGCACCGGCCCAAAAAAAAAAAAAAAAAAAAATTTAGTTACCCTGAGAGAAAACAAGAGTCAGAAGTAGAAGGGAATCAGTATATGATGCTTACATTGTCTGATTATCATCAGAAAAATATGTGAATTATCCAACGAATCCTGTTACTTTTTGCTTATTTGTCTGTATGTTTTTCAATATCCCTTTTTGTTTATTTCATCTACTAGTATTATTATTTTTAATAGCTGGAAGTCATTGTTCAAAAGTCATCTTGGGTTGGTGGTCAAAATTCATTGCCATATCAGTCACGGGAAAGCGCCAGACTTTTTGTACATAAAACAGCCCCAATCAAAATAAAATTTTTAAAAAAATGGTGTACTGGTTTGGTAAGTTTTAAGCAGCAAGGGGATGTTATGCTGTATAGTGGAACAGAAGCTGAAAGCTTCCATTTATGCCAATAGTAAAAATTGGACACACAACTTTGGTGTTACCTAAAAGTAAAACATGACCATAATACATATGGGGAGGTGAACCATTTACAATGAAAGGAAGCTTCACCATAATCCAGGAGTATGCTACTTGAAGTCATCAAGGAAAGATGAGGTGGGAGGACAACCAGTAGACAGCAGATAAAATTCAGTAATATACACATTTACTGAGTTAATAGAATTTTGTTCCAATTAACTTCACCACATTTACTGAATGTGGTTAAATAAACAGAAACATGATTTATCAAATAAGCACAATAGACGTTAAGATTTTATTCATGAAAAAATGATTACCAATAATGATAATGCAGCGTGATATGATTTAAAAAAAAAAAAAAAAAAACAGATTTTGTCAAACCTTCTGGATTTTAGGTCCTTTCTGATTTTAAAGCTAATACTGTACCTAGATTGTTCATTCACAACCAAGAATTGCCACTGTCAAACATGATATAAACATCATAAATAAGTACTGTAATGTTTGTTCCAGAAAGTTTAATAAACAAATGACATGTAGCTTTTGGAGTTAAATGGACCCCTTCATCGGCAATTTTTAACAGGATAAAGACATCAGAGACAAAATTTGAACAGAGTTATGCATGCAGTGATGCGTGCACAAGATTAAACATTCAACTACTAGGTTGCTGCTCGTTGTTGCACGGACGTGTATGTAGATTTGCTGCCAGCGTTTATCCAGTTTCAAGATGTTGTTTTTAGGAGCATTAGCAACTAAGGTCATATTGCTCTGGGATATGTGGTGGTCATTCCCTGACCTTTCCGCATCTTCTGTATTTGGTGGCGATGGGCTCGAACCCCGGTCTAATCAAGAAGCATGTGATACGCACTACTGCTCCTTCCCACCTGGCTACGGAGGCGCCCAGTTTCAAGATAGTTGCCTCTAAAATAGGGTGTAGCCTTGTGCCCTTGCAACGATTCATGGTTCTCGAATTGCATGAGATGTTGAGTGACTCTAGCCAGAGACAGTGGTGTCAGAATTAGTCAATCACTTCGTAATCATGCTTTCGGTTAAGGTCATGGTGGGTTGTCCAGAAGTGTTCCACGATTGCGAATTGGTAAGTGACCTGTCGTGCTCAGCAAGGTGGTCCCTGAAGGCATCTCGAGCTCTCCCCTATGTAGCAGCTGTCACAATCTTTGCATGTTATGTGGTATACCACACCACTGTACAAAAGAGGGGCGACTGGAGCCTTCACATTAGAAACCAGAGAACGCAAGCTTTTACTGGGTAGCTGCATGCATTTTATGCAGTATTCTCGGAGAATTTTTGAAATCTGGCCCGACATGCAAGGATAGTAAGGAATGTAGGCGGTAGGCATATTGTCATACGTTGATGGTGGTCTCAGGTGGATTGCGAGTTCCTGCACTTGCAATAAGTACTTATCTAAAATGCAGGTTGGATAGCCACGACTGACCAGGTCCGTTCTCACTTTACCTTCGGGGATTCCTTATACATATTACCTTCGGGGGTTCCTTATACAAGCAGGTGCATGGTACTGCCATGGATGCATCCGCTAGCTCCATTGTGGCCAACATCGCCATGGAGGAATTGTAAGAACAGACATTCCTGGACCCGCCAGTGCCTATTGCATCATGCTGCAGGTACGGCGATGACATCTTCACTGTGGTTTTGAAACAACATTGCTGGAGTATCTCTATTCGTTGTCAGTGTTCATCCAGTTCGCTTTAGAATTGGAAGTTGACGGGTCCTTCCATTCTTAGATGTCGTGGTAAAACATGTGAGCACACAACTGGAAACCTTGGTATACCGTAAGTCAAAGTGGTGCGGGCAGTTTACCAACTACAGTTCGGGCCACGCCACTAACCATTTCAACAGCACTGCCCGCACCCTATTCTCCCATGCTTGGAGCCATTCCACCTCAAAGAAACGTATGCATACCAAGATTTCCAGAGTGAGAACGGACTTGGTCAGTCATGGCTATCCCACCCGCATTTTAGACCAGTGCCTATTACAAGTGCAGGAGATCGCGATCCATCTGAGACCGCCATCAACGCATGACAATACGCCTACATTCCTTACTATACTGGCATGTCGGGCCGGATTTCAAAACCCCTCCAGGAATACCGCATAAAATGCACGCAGCTACCCAGTAGAGGTTTGCGTTCTCTGGTTTCTAATGTGAAGGCTCCGGTTGTCCCTCTTTTGCACAGCGGTATGATATATCGCATAATTTACAAAGATCGCGGAAGCTGCTACTTAGGGGAGATCTCGAGACTCCTTCAAGACCTCCTTGCAGAGCACGACAGGTCAATTCGCCTTGTGAGACTGACCAATTCACAATCGCGGAAAACTTCTGAACGACCCACCATGACTTTAACCCAAAGCGAGATTATGAAGTGATTGACCAATTCCAACACTTTTGCCACCATCTCTGGCTAGAGTCACTTAACATCTCGTGCAATTCAAGAACAATGAATCGCTGCAAGGGCACAAGGCTACACCCTATTTTAGAGGCAACTATCCTGAAACTGACAACACTGGCAGCAAATCCACATATACATCCGTGCAACAACGAGCAGCAACCTAGTAGTTGAATGTTTAATCTCATGCACGCATCACTGCATGCACAACTCTGTATTCGTTCAAATTTTGTCTCTAACATCTTTATCCTGTTACAATTGCCGATGAAGGGGGTCCATATAACCCCAAAAGCTACATGTCATTTATTGTTTATTAGACTTTCTGGATCAAACAGTGCAGTACTTATTATCATCATGGAATACAGTACTACAGGCCCATTTACTAATATGAAAATCATATTAGCAGCACATACTAATGAGCATGACTACACCAGAACACAAATGAATGTAGAAGGAACACTTTGCAAATTTATAAAGCTACCTGACTTGCAAACCTTGACATGTTTAGGCATGTCTGGATATGTCTATACCTGTCAGTGACAGGTGAATTAGAATGTGTATACACAATAACAATTCATACTATTTGTAAAAAAAAAACTGATATGTTAATATGCTTTGGATTTTTAAAGTCGGCACTAAAAGTACAACCTGAACCATCATGAATTTTCTGAAACATTAAAAAATATGCAGATCTTTTTTACACAATTTATTTTTATTAACTACATTATTTTATACTTATTTATTCTTTGATCCCTTAGGCCACTGATAAAAATTTGGAAATGAAAAACCAGCATCCATAAAGTTACTGTAGAAACACCTGAAAAATCACTTACAATAATATTCCATTTAAAAAAAATTTTTAGGAGAGAAAAAAAAAAAAAAAAAAAAATGCAACACACAAGGAATGCTTTCTTTTAAATCCCACAAACACTTTCCCACTGCTTTGGCTGGCATGCAATTTTTTCCTATGAGTACCTTCAATTGAAATGAATGGAAAAAAATTCTTGAAATCGGTACAAAAGAAAAAGTCACTTCAGAGAAGTGGTGCAGAGTCTGGAAAACAATCTTGCAGCATGTAATGCAATGCATGTATCAATTTATGCACCAAACTTGAAATATGACACAAACCAGTTTCAGAATCCATTTTCTGAATGATGCACATACTCTAACTGCTTTATACAGGATAACATACATTATATATAATATGAGGCATTTATTAGTTGAAACAAAGTAGGTATGTCTGCCAGGGGCAAAAGTTGAAAACACTGTAGAGCACATATCAACTTTAAAGGGCACAAAGGGTGATATTGTTGCACATTGGCACTAGACATGGAGAGTAGATCTCCAGACTTACAAGTACAGTTCAATGTTGATAAAAGTCAAGAGTTAGGGTTAA
This sequence comes from Mastigoproctus giganteus, assembly GCF_048544385.1. NCBI lineage: Eukaryota > Metazoa > Arthropoda > Arachnida > Uropygi > Thelyphonidae > Mastigoproctus > Mastigoproctus giganteus. Next base: position 136,899,904 of record NC_143582.1, read on the forward strand.
ATTTGAAAGTGCCTACAATTCTGCCCAGATACAATAGGATGGAATACATGAGAGCCCTGTCAATCAATTCAGCCCTGCAGAGATTGTGGAAGGCTTGTGCGGTAGAATTTTTGTCAGCATGGTCTGTGTTTGTTAACAGGAGAGACTGCTTTTAAAGGGATGAGACACACTTAAACAGAAAGGGTGCAAGAATATTTGCTGATGCTATTGAGGCAGTGTCAGATGGGTCAGAAAATTCCTAGCTTGAGAGGGGGGAGAATCCACAGGCTAACAGATTAACAGTAGCTGCAGGCAGAGGTGAAAGTTATTTTTGCACTGCTTTTACTGGAATCAGCAGCAGCCTGGAAAGCGTGCTGGGGATTTCAACAACTGGTGAGAGTTATCATGGAACAAGTAAATACATTGGCTGTGTTGAGATAACTAAGAGTAAGAACAGGTGCATGTATACTTGCATGTACACAAATGCTAGAAGTATAGTAAATAAATTTGATGAATTCGAAGTGCTGGTCAAGACGTCAAAGGCAGATATTGTTGAGATATCAGAGTGGATATCAGAGTGGAAATTTGGGAGTACAATGTGTACAGAAAGGAGAGGAAGGGAGGAGGGGTCACACTGTAAGTTAAGAAACACAAAATCTGAAGAAGTGCATTGTTGGGTCAATTTGGTGTGACATTAGCACTGGGAAAGCAAAAATGAGGGTAGGAGTGTGTTATAGGCCTAATGACTCTGATGAGTACAATGAACAACTGTACAGAGAAAGAGTGAGTCAGCAAATACGAATGTCTTATAATGAGGGATTTTAACTTCCCAGATATTGAATGGAACTTGTGGGTTGGGTCCACCTGTAACACTAACAAGACTTTTATGGATTTATTATGATTGTTTTCTACAGAAGTATGTTCGAGAGGCAACCAGAGGAAATAATACTCTTGATCTGATTATCAGCAGTGATTATTCAGGCATAAAGAATTTGCAGAAAAAGGAGCTACTAGTAGCAGTGATCACAGTGTACTGATGTGGAAAAAACTACCATTAGAGGTAAAGGGAAGGTTTTTTTTTTTTCGTAAAGTTGTCCTACAATTGTCACAGACAGTTTTTTAAATTTCTATACAGCAGGGACCAACTAATGATACAGCAAATTCTAAATGAGAAGCATTCAAGAAATTAAACTTGGAGGCTAATAGGCTTTTCATACAAATTAAGAAATACTGTTCAAGGTTTAGGCCTAAATGGATGTCAGATGAACTAATGAAACTCGTGGCCAAGAAAAAAAAATGCATGGGATGAATATATTAAACTATCAGGTGACACAGAAGCCTATGGAAGATATAAGCTCTCAAATCAAGTCACAAAGGAGGTTAGGCAGGCAAATGCAGATTACAAGAAATCCTTGGCAAAAGGTGCAAAGAGAAAAACAGTAAAGAATTCTTTACTTATGTACACTCGAGAAGGAAGGGGATGAATCAGATTGGTCCACTTGATTTTAATGGTTCGACTGTTGATGATCCTGCTCAGGTAGCTGACAGACTGAATGAGTATTTTGCATCTACATTCACACAAGGAGATATTCAGGCAGGGGAAAGCCACAAGTTTATCTAACTCTGGCAGGGAGCTAAATGATTTTTGTAATAACTGCGAAAGTGGAGGAGAAAAAATTGTTAAAGTTAAACATAAGAAAAGCACATGGGGTGGATGGGATTTATCCAGTTATATTAAAGGAGGCAGCAAAGGAAACCTTAGCCTTAACTAATGAGACTGTAGCATAGAAGAAAAATGCATGGAATGCATATAAATTATCAGGTGACACAGGAGCCCATGGAAGATATAAGCTAGTCTGTAATTAAGTCACAAAGGAGGTAAGGCAAGCAAAGTCAGATTAAGAGAAATTTTTGGCAAGGGATGCAAAGGAAAACAGCAAAGACTTCTTTACTTATGTAAACTATAGAAGGAAGGGGTTGAATCAGATTGGTCCACTTGATATCGATGGTTTGACTGTTGACGATTCTGCTCAGATAGCTGAAAAATTGAATGAGTATTTTCCATTCACACATGAAGAATTCTGTACTGGAGTACAGAAGCTTATTAAACTGTAACAGGGACTTCAATGATTTTATAATAACGAAGAGCAAAGTGGAGGAGAAATCGTTGAAATTAAACATAAGAAAGGCACACGGGGTGGATGGGATCTATCCAGTTATTTTAAAGGAGGCAGCAAAGGAAGTAAGCAAACCCTTAGCCATAATAATCCTTGGACTCAAGGGGGGTCCCCATGAACTCAAAATGTGCAAATGTATCCCCAATTCACAAAAGGGGATCAAAGTGTGACATGAGTAATTAGAGACCTGTTAGTTTAACTTCCGTTCTGATGAAATTAATGGAGGCACTGATTAAAGAAGCACTGCAGGATCACCTAGACAAGACTGCAATTATAGTACAGACACAGCACGGGTTTGCCAAGGGCAAGTCTTGTCTCACCAATTTGATTGGATACTATGATGTGGTCACAAAGGAACTGGATGCAAAAAATAATTTTGATATCATAGACTTGGATTTCAGGAAAGCTTTCGATACTGTTGCACATGACTATTTTACAAATTGGAGTGGTATGGCATTGAGGGTAAGTTGCTAAAACGGATAAAGGGATTCTTGAGTGGGAGGAGACAGAGTGGTAATCAATGCACTTCATTAATGCTATTATTGAAGTCTCCCAAGGTTTGGTATTGGGCACATTGTTGTTTTGTATTTTTATCAATGATATTGATGAAGGTATATCACAGACTTAAGGTCCAAATTTGCAGATGGGCTGAGAAGTGGCAAATGAAGTTGAACAATGACAAATGGAAAGTACTGCATATGGGTAGCAGTAATCCCAGAGAAACATACTAACGGTGTGGTACTATGCTCAGGGTAGTGGAGAATGAAAAGGACCTGGGGGTGATTGCGCTGTCAGATATGAAATTTTCTGAGTAGTGCAGACAGGCTTCCAGTGCAGGTCATGGGGTCTTGTTAATGATATACAGGAATTTGCTAGCAGGTAAGGCAAGGGTCAAGCCACACCTTGAGTTCTGCATACAGGTCTGGAGGCCTCATTTTAAGAAGGATATAAGAGCTGTTGGAACAAGTACAGAGAAGGGCAAATAGATTAGTGAATGGAATAAAGGGTTGCTCTTATGAAGAAAGGCTTAAGTTTTGCAAATTACAGTGTCTGGAGACGAGACACCTGCAAGGTAACCTGATTGAGGTGATAAAACCTTGAACGGTTTGAGCATGCTCAATGCTGATGGGATTCTTCCTCTTGCTAAGAATAATCACCTGAGAGGGTATAAATTCAAATTGAGAAAAGACAGCTGCATAAAAGATTTGCAGAAATTTGCCTTTAGCCAGCAGGTAGCTGATTGCTGGAACAAACTTATCTATTGTGGAAGTTGATGGCTTAAATAAATTCAAGTAAGAACAGGACAAACTTTTGGAGCGAATGAATAGATGATATGGGAAGGATGTGTGTGTGTTTTTTTGCTGATGCTGTCTAAGCTTGCTTTCTTGCATCATATGCTTCTACTAATGGTAATGCATGTGTTGGAATGGGTGCAAAGGAAAAAAAGTAATCCATTATGATTCTCTGTAATCACTTCTAAATTAGTTCAACATGCACTTATTTTTGTTAAATGCCATTTACTCGTACTTCTTAATTCAGTGATTTAAGATCTTTGAAACCATTTTTATATTATGCATTCTTTTCGTGGTTTGGTAGTATATCTTCACACTGTATCTTCAGGTTGCTTGGTGAAATTCATAATGTTATATTAGTATTTTGCAGTTTTAACTCCACAACTTTTATATGGTTACAGTTCAGGGAGAATTCTGATTTGGTCTGATTGATTTAATTATACCATTTGAAATTTATATATTTTGCATCTCGAATTGCAAAGGCTTTGAAGGTGCATGCTTGGAATTTTCATCAATTTAAAAGTTTGTAGATGTGCATAAATTCAATGTTTTTTTTTTTTTTTTTAATTTACAGGTCCTGAAGTGGGAATGAAAAGGGTGTGAACATGGAAAGATGGATAAAATCAGTCACATTGCAGTCATCCAAAATTTGGAAAAAAGGACTAATGCCAGAAGTAATACATAAGCAGTGTTCTCTCCAGGACCATCAAATGGGCACACAGCCCAGTGAATTTAACTGAGCACCTGACTAAAATTTAAGCGATTCTCGCAGTACCGTATAGTACTGCTCACTAATCTCGATCAATATTAATTCAAACATACTGTGCGATCAAGATCAATGCGATGGGAGCATATAATGTTAAATTATGCAATTAAGTTTTGCTCTGGATCATTTAAGTCACATTTATAAATAACAGAAAATTTCATAATATTGCAAAGTATTACACTTCCCCATGTTACTGTCCTGAATAAGGTAAATGTTGGAAGTGATCACAGAATGGTAAGATGTACACTTGATATAGATGTAGAAAAGGAAAGGAAAAAACTGACTCGAGTAAATAATACAAAGGTCGTTGAAATAACAGAGGAGGAGAAAAATCAGTATGTACTGGAACTTAAGAACAAGTTTGCGCTTCTGCAGACTGCTCAGGACCAAGATATCGACGAGGAATATTACAACTTTCTGAAAGTGATAAAGCCCAAGAAACCTATAGGGAAACGGAAATCCAAAGAAGAAAACATTAGTCAAGAAACACTTGTCATGATGAACCAAAGACGACAAATGAAGAGCAAGAAAAACACTGACAGAGAGAAAATTGAGTATACTGAGTTATGCAAAGCCATTAGAAAGAGACTCAGAGAGGACATAAGAAGATTTAACACAAGAAAAGTAGAAGCAGCATTAAGGGAAAACAAAGGATTTAAATCAGCAGCCATGAGCAGTAATACAGAAAGACAAATGATACTGAAACTGAAGAATAGCGATGGTGTACTTATAAACAGCAGAGAAGGCATAATTCAAATAGCAGAAGACTACTATAGAGAATTATACAAGGAGCGAGGGAATGATACCAGCAGTGGGGAACATGGATTGCAAAGTAGCAACACATACGACATACCTGATATTCTTCCTGATGAGGTAGAACATGCATTGAAGAAAATGAAGAATCGGAAAGCCCCAGGGGAAGATGAAGTTACTGTAGAGTTGTTAAAATTGGGAGGAAGAGACATAACACAAACTGGCAAGGCTCTTCACAAAGTGCATTAGAAAAGGTGTGACGCCTAAGCAGTGGAATAATGCAATCATAGTTTTGCTGCATAAGAAAGGAGATAAATCAGAAATTGGAAATTATAGACCAATTAGCTTGTTATCCCATATCTACAAGTTGTTCACAAGGGTCATTACTAACAGATTAGAAAGAATACTTGATGAGAATCAACCGAAAGAGCAAGCTGGCTTTAGGACAGGATTCTCAACTACGGATCACCTTCACATAATATCACAGCTAATGGAGAAAGCAAATGAATATAAAACACCATTATGCCTGGCATTTGTGGATTATGAAAAGGCATTTGACTCCATACAGCATAAGGCAATGTTTCGGGCACTGGAAAGACAAGGCATAGATACTCCATATATTATGATTTTGAAGAAAATATATGAGAGTGCTACATCCTTTATTAGACTAGACAAAGACAGTAGGAAATTTAAAATCGAGAAAGGAGTTCGACAAGGAGACACAATATCTCCGAAGCTGTTTACTGCTGCCCTTGAGGAAGCTTTCAGAAGATTAGACTGGTCGCAGAAAGGAGTCAATGTGAACGGAGAGTACCTAAACCATTTACGATTTGCAGATGACATTGTGATCATAAGCCACGATCCCAAAGAATTAGAGGAAAATCTTAATCAGTTATGCACAGTTAGTAAGGATTTTGGACTAAAGATGAATATGGCTAAAACAAAAGTAATGATGAACAAGTATGCCACGGAAAGGAAAATAATGATTGAAGGAGCAGTAATTGAAAAGCTGGAGTCATATACTTATCTGGGACAAGTTATTAGCTGTAATAATGATAAATGGCTGGAAGTCAAGAGAAGAATAAATTTTGGATGGATAGCATTCAGGAAATATAGTCACATACTGAAGAGCAATATCCCAGTTTGTCTGAAATGTAAAATAATGAATCAATGTATACTCCCCACCATGACTTATGGAAGTGAAACTTGGGCACTCACCGAAAGAATGGAAGAGAAGCTGAGAACTACACAGCGAAGAATGGAACGAATTATATTTGGAATCAGACTGTTAGATAAGAAGAGAAACACATGGATTAGGCAACAAACTCAAGTAAAGGACATTCTTATCAAAACTAAAGAACTAAAATGGTCTTGGGCAGGACACATAGCTCGAAGACATGATGACAGATGGACTAAGAAAATAACAGAATGGAACCCAAGAGGAGCTAGAAGAAAAGCTGGAAGACAAAGGCGGAGATGGATAGATGAAATTCATGAGTTTTTGAGTAGTAAATGGATGGCCAGTGCTCAAAACAGAAGGAACTGGAAAGTTGCTGGAGAGGCCTTCATCCTGCAGTGGATTGAAAATGGCTGATGATGACACTTCCCCACCCGGCTACTTCATAATGCCACCCGGCTGGCAAAATTTTCTTGGGGGGAGGAGCCTGGAAGGTGGTCCATGCTACAGAATCCCTGCATCATTCCAAAAGTTGACAGTGTGCATGATCTGGTGATCAGTGATCAACAAAAGACAATTCAGTGCATTGCCACCATCTATGGGACATCTCATATGAATATGTGTACCACATAATAACAGAGGTTCACTCTATGAAAAGGGTGTCATCATGGTAAGTCTCAAAGTTAACAGCAGATCAAAAATACAACAGTTGTTAAGTCAAGTGAATATCTGCCTCATTTTCAAAGATTCGGCACATTTCCATGACATCCGTGACCATGGATGAGAACTGGGTCTATAACTTTTAGTCAAAGATAAAGGAACAGTCCAAACAATGAAAACATAGCACTTCTCTTTCCCACTTCAGAGAAAGACAAGTCAATTCCTTCTGCTGGCAAGGTGATGGTACAGGATTTTTGGGATGCTGATAGGGTGCTGATGGAATGTACCTTCAGAAAGACCAGACAGTCACAGGGGTATATTACATAGACCTTGTGAGGTGTTTGCATGAAACCATCAAAACAAACACCAAGGAAAACTCAAAGGAATCTTGTTCCACTAGAATAGGGCACCTGCTCACAAGTCTGTCATTGCCATGGCTGCACTGAATAAGCATATACCTCTTCCCCCGTAATTCAAATTAATGTCTCTATCATTTATAACCACAAAAATTTCACCTTGACTCTCACTCTAACGACATTGCCTCAATGTAATTGAAGCTTACGAGTGATGTTTAACTCCCTCATTACTTCTGTGCAAAAAGAGAAAACTTAAGCTGAGAGAGAGAGATGAACGTCACAAAAAAAAAAAAGAAAGAAAGAAAGAAAGAAAAAAGTTTTTAACCAATGTGTTATGAACTCTAAAATTATGTTCAGAGCATAATCTGTCAGTTGTTATAGCTAAGAATGATAAAATACTAAGGATTGTCGATCCTTTTTTTTTATGGTAAAAGTACAGCTGTCCCCCACTAGAGAGCAGTTCACTTGGTGCGTCTTGGCTAGTTTCTGTATATTTTGATACCTTTCCTCATAGCTATGGTCTGTTCCCCAGAATAGCACTATTCACTCCAAACACTCTGGGAGAAGCTATCCAATAAGAGGTGTTTGGATGCTGAGAAGCATCTTTTATAAAAAAGAAATGATCAATTCAAATTTCCAATCAACAGTAATTTTGCAAAGCACTCCCAATTCATGAGGAGGAAAAATTTTGATAACCGTCTGTTTATTGCCCCAAAAGTTAATTTTTAAGTTGGTCGGTAATTTATTACTGGTAAAGTCTAATTTATCCCTGTCCCTATGTTAATTTTCTATAGCTGCTTTGTACTGCCACAAGTTTCCATGTCCACAGCTATAAACTGCTATGGTCTTTACAGGTATAGATGGAAATATATTGAAGCAGTCACTGCACCAATTTTTGCATGTTTCAAAAATATACACTTTATATATCATTCTGCCCGGCAGTGTATTTGAAAAGGGACACACAAACACACACATTCTAAATTAGCTGAAATTTATTGAAATGGTATATATAAAACTTCTCTTTGGAAACTATCAAAAAAAAAAAAAAAAAACTTTGTTCAAAACTAAATTGAATACAGTGGATCCCCGCTTACAATATTAATATGTTCCAGAGATACCATCATATCATGAAAATATCATAATGTGAACTGCTGAATAACACGTTCTTTGTTCTTTCCAAGAACTCAGAAGTTGAAATTCATTATATAACTAAGCTATTTATCTCTCTAAAAGGCAATTTTTATAATGGAAATTGTATATATTGATTAAAAAATTAATTAAAACCAATATATTGATTAAAGCACAACACAAAAAATCACTTAAACTAAAAGGATGCAAAAACTAAACATGCGGCCAACATGTTTACAAAAGCTGCTACTGGCTGAAAGGAAGGACCACGTGGCCCAGTCTGAGACAATTGTAAGCCCAACATAAAGTGAAATAAGTAGGTGCCGCTAACAGAATCACTGGTTAGTATAATTGGCCACTTTAAAGAATCAAATTTCAAAAAACCAATTCAAATCATTAAAAGTCACTACATTTTCATCGTTATCATATGTTGGTTATAAAAATCAATTTTGAGTGCCTTTTTTTTCCTAAAGCACATTTCTGGAGGTCACTATCATAAAACAATAAAAACAATTTCAGTTTCTGGTTTATTGGGCTTTTTTGCTAGTGCAATCTGTTATAAATGGGTAGTAAACACAATCTTATTGCATTTGTGATAATACTGATATCTGGAATTCTGTGGGTTTTTATGTTATTATGGTGAAATGTGTTTCACCATATTATATGAAATCTTCTGCAATCTTCAGTCCTTTTAAAAAACAAAATTTCAGAATCTTTTCTTCATTCCTACTTTAAGCTTTGTAAACTTGTTACTTCGTATCTTCACTTGCATGTATTATGTTAGTGGCAATTTCTAGGTCATGTTCTTTGTTATTGAATTTTGCTCATCTTTTTTACTGTTTTAAATTTTACAACCCCAAAAAAATAAAAAATAAAAATAAATAAATGTCAGTGAACAGAAATATCAATTAGTTAGTATGCACATGTTACTGTATTAATTAAGCTATGTACGTAAGCATAAATTTATTTTTATTTTAACCTGTGTAAAATATTCTTCCGATTTTCACTTATCATTTAATTTTGTTAATTGGTAAAGTAATAAAATGTAAATTTGCACTTTATACTTTACTTTTATAGCCTGTGGATAATATTCCTCATATTTTTGCTTATTAGAATCGCATTTAATAGAATTAAAATTCAATTAGCAAATGTAATCACCGGCACTTACTACATATCGTACAGTGAACAGTATTTTATTATGGAGGTCCATCATAAAGTGATTTGATCGTACAGTGAACCAATCATAAAGCGAGGATTCTGTATTTTAAAAATATTGCTTCTGGTGAGTGCTAAATTTATACTCCATTTAGTGGTCCAAGTGATTTGAAAATGAACAGTATTGCAAGCTGTTACTATAAATAGTGTAAATACAGTATACATAAGGTTCCATAATATTAAAGTAAACTTTCTTGCATTTTATTGAAAATGTACTGTATTCATGTTTACTGTATATATAATTTATGTATTTCAACTTTATATTTAAAACCTTAAATATAAACATTTAATATAAATAAAAAATAAATAAATCGGAAGCCATTGTCAATCCACTGCAGGATGGAGGCCTCCTCAACAAATCATGTTGATGGAATGGACCATAATCTGCCACGTTGGTCCAGTGGGGGATGGGAGGGGTTGGCAGGTTGACAGTATTTAGCAGTAGGGCACTGGAGGCCTCAATAACTGAGTGGTCTAACAGACTTACCTATTACCACAAGTGACTAATAGATTTACCTATCTACGGAGGCCTCCACAGCCAAGTGGACAGGAGCAGGAGTGTGATAGCACAGCACAGACCCTTTGAGTATACTGGGTTTCAAGCCCCTGACTGCTAAATATGACCATCCTGCCACCCCCCCACACACACACACACTTGGCCAACGTGACAGATTATGATCCATTCCCTCATCATTCCTTGTTAAGGAGGTCTCCAGACTGCAGTTGATTGACAATGGCTGCAAATTTATTTTTAAATATTTAATATTGTTATATGAAGAAAGCATGAGAAATTACGCCAGAAATAGTAGTCATACCTACCAGTTACAATTATTTACATTACATTCTACAGAAAAATTTCCCCCACTTAATGTGGATTCACTTAGCACTCTTTTTATGGTTCCAATTAAGATGTATGCTAAAATGATTTATGCTTACACATAAATATTAATGTTTAATCCCTAAGTATTTCTCCCATTGTCACTCCCGTGCATCACAGAGCATATTGCTAGCTGAACATTTTAATTTTCAGCAGTACTTGGTTGTTTGTGCTACCAGAGGATGCATGCCATGCTTATCAAAGCAGTGAATTAAGTAAAGAGTTGAAAGAGTGGAGAAAAGAAATGGAACAAATTTTGAAACTAGTGACTAATAGACTAACCTATCTAAAATAAATGAAAATCAGTACTGTTCTTCTGCCTAAAGATAAAGGGAATAGTTTTCCATCTAGTAAAGAGAAGTTGTCATTATTTATTTAGATATTAATCATTTGTGAGGTTCCTCACTGATGTGATTTAATGAGAACTATTTTTTTTTATTCTGCAAAAGTTTGGAACTCATTCGCATTTGAAACTAAGGATAGGTACTAATAAATTAAATAAAATGAAAAGGCCAGTAAGACTTCTATAGTGAATGAAACAGATGTTTGTTTTGTTTGTTATTTAGGAGCATTAGCAACTAAGGCCATATTGCTCCAGGGATATGCAGTGGTCATTCCCTGACCTTTCCACATCTTCCGTATTTGGTGGGCATGGGCTCGAAACCCGGTCTAATCAAGAAGCATGTGCTATGCACTGCTGCTCCTGCCCACCTGGCTACGGAGGCTGAAACGGATGTTTCAAAATGAAGTTGCAAGATAAGAGTTCTGTTTTGGATTCTTTAACAAGCTCTCACATTTTGAACAACTGTTTAGAATTAAGTTTTAGTGTAGTCGATGGACACTAGTAATAAAGCCAGTATAGCTCAGCTGGTAAAATATATACTATATTTGAACTCTTCCAGGAAAGTATGAAAAAGAAAAATGGTTAAAGGATTGTTCAACATTTTATAAATTTTATTTCCAAACTAAAAGAGACTATATACCTTTATCAATTGTCATCTGTATTCTTCATTAGTATCACTCATAACAGAAGTGAAACTTGGCATTTGTAACATGTGTAAAAATTTGGGAAACACATATGGACATATGAACAGTGTGAAATTTACTGAATATAAAAAGGGTAAACAAAAAAACAATAGTGCAGTCAGAATAAATTTAAGTTATTACTGAACTGTTCACTGCAATGAAATTGTATATATATATTTTTTTATTATTACTTGATCTAGTTTGTAGCAGCAGAATATGCAAGACAATTTTGCTTTAATGCATGTTAGTACCTAGCAGAAAGCTTCAAACTAGTTTGCATTGTGGTTTGTATGTTTCCTTTATGGTGTTTATTAATAGAGCATCTTTTCACACTTTAAATTTTAGCACACACCTGCCATGATTTAGAAACTGCAACACCCCATATGCAATATTCCATTAGTTACCCTTATATCAAACATTTTTAATTGCATGTTTGTCAAACTACTACATGTATTATTTCACTGCAGAATTTGTGCTGCCTGAAATCAAAAAATTGCAATTAATATTACTATTGCTTTATGGTTCCACTCCAAGGATTTAATTATACTAATGTATGGTGTTATCTTTAATTTTTTAAAAAAAATTTAAATATTCTTACTTCTGCCGACTGTTTTCCAGTAAAAGACATCTTTTTGATTGCAACCACTTCCTTAGTAATTGCATTTCTAGCCTAAAAGAAAACACAGTAAAATATATTTGTAAAAATTGCAGATTTTATTTTCTTAGTAAATTAATAAGAGGGGTTTACCTCAATATAGTACGTGGAACACTTCCGTATGATACCCTCCAGAAATTAAAACGGAAAAAACGAAAAAAATCGACAACTTACCGGTACATTAAAGTAAAATATAAATAATTAAAGTAAAATATAAATAATTAAATAATCAATTTAACACAATTCAAAATCAATTCAAAACAATTAAAATTCAAATTAACACAATTAAAAGAATCTAACGAAAATATTCAATCGAAAATCGTTTTGAATATTTTCGTTAGATTCTTTTAATTGCGTTAATTTGAATTTTAATTGTTTTGAATTGATTTTGAATTGTGTTAAATTGATTATTTAATTATTTATATTTTACTTTAATTATTTATATTTTACTTTAATGTACCGGTAAGTTGTCGATTTTTTCGTTTTTTCCGTTTTAATTTCTGGAGGGTATCATACGGAAGTGTTCCACGTACTATATTGAGGTAAACCCCTCTTATTAATTTACTAATATTATTATCAACGTAGAACATATTGAGTATTTCAGCTCTGATTCATACTATCTAATAAGATTTTATTTTCTGTATCCATTCACACTACATATGAGCCCATTACAATAGCACATGCACTAAAATCAAGTTTTGAGAAAAAGTGGTTTAGAGTTTTTCAATCCTGTTTCTCTTATTTCTTAAAAACTACGGAATACAGTTAAGTCTTTTCTGGTCTCAATTAACCTAAAATGATATTACTTTTATATTAATTATATATTATAAATCAACAGGGATTACTTTTATTTTAGATATAGGAAGTTTCTTTTCCAACTCGCCTAGTCCAACTTGCTAATAATTCTTGAGGATGGCGATATCTATTTTGTAAACCAGGTGGGACATCTTCCCCACTGTTAGAACCGTAGTGTTCAGACCGTGCGGTCTCAACAAGTACACCATACTTCTGGCAGCAAGGAAACCATTACTTGGATTGGCATAAAATTAGATTTTTGAGGTCTAAACTATTTAATAAATATGGACCGATTATTTCTTTTGGTCCTATGGCTGGACTTTAGTTAAATTTAGGGGTCTAATAAAATTGGATATGGGGGGGGGGATTATTCTCTACATTCCTTCCCCCATATCCAATTTTATTAGACCCCCTAAATTTAACTCTAAAGTCCAGCTATAGGACCAAAAGAAATAATCGGTCCATATTTATTAAACAGTTTAGACCTCAAAAATCTAATTTTATGCCAATCCAAGTAATGGTTTCCTTGCTGCCAAAAGTATGGTGTTTGAAGACAGCAGTCCTGAGCGCTCATTGTTGAGACCGCACGGTCTGAACACTACAGTTGTAACAGTGGGGAAGATGTCCCACCTGGTTTACAAAATAGATATCGCCATCCTCAAGAATTATTAGCAAATTGGACTAGGAGAGTTGGAAAAGAAGCTTCCTATATCTAAAATAAAGGTAATCCCTGTTGATTTATAATATAATAGAATATAGGAATTATCGAGCACTTAATAGCTCTCAATTATCAAATATATTAATTATATAATAATTACAATTAATTCACGTTGTCATAACAGTTGACAGCCTGGCTTATGACCTATGTTAAATTACATTATACTCCAATGTAATGCAAAAAATAACAGAAATGATTGAAAATAATAATAGAAGTAGTAAAAAATAAGTTTCACTTAAATGTGAAGTTGGAGTGCTGAAGAGTCATACAGATTAGTCACCAAGCAAGTTCTAACCATCATCTTCAATGACAACTGCTGCACATCAGCCTACTGGTCAGGAATAAAGGCACTCAAGTACCTATTATGAATTGCAGGGATATAACTTGCAAGGTTACTATATTTGTTCTACTGTATTTGTTTTTACTGTATTTGTACGAAATGGCCACAGATGAAATGTTAAATTATCGGCATCATAATTCTTACCATGGCTCTTCTTGCAAGGACATGAAATATGGCTCCTGTTGGGTTTGATGTCAAACCCCTTCTCCAATGTGTTTAAAAACAAAAACCTTTCTTTCCAAAAATTTGGCACCCTGAACTTGCCACTTTATTATGTGAATCTGCAGTACACACATCTTTGAAGTCATCCCTAATCATCAACAGTATGTCCAAGGGGTTAGTTTTCCTGCATAATTTAATGATTCACATAATTAACACTTGTGAAGACTTATTTTCTTCAAGTTTTCAACATCAGTAAAATCACAAGGTATGTATGAATGACCTGGTACCACAAATCTAAGCTCATTAGTTGTGAAGTGCCCTGCATGAATGTATCAAAGAATGCCAGTATCATATTTAAGGTTATATTCTGTCTAGAAGAGTTATTAAAATGTGGAGCTTCATTTCAGGTTCAACCTTCTTTTCAACATAATGCACAAAGCAACTTGCAATTTCAACCAAACCCTTTCAGCCACATTTAAGGCCCTTCCATTTTAATGCTTTGAATTGCAAAATTAAAAGTTGATGACTTGCTCTTATATTAGTTGTAAATGGCTGCTCTTCGATGTCAGTGTTTTTAATACTTGATATAGGTATTTCAAGTTTTGGCTATTTCTATGACAAGGTACAGGCAGTTCCTGCTTTATGAGTTTTCACTGTTACGGGTTTACGAGTTTTTTTTTTTTTTTTTTTTTCAAATATCAACAAAACCGAAAATATGAACATTAATTGTAAAAAATGAATACAGTGTACCCTGCTTTACAATATTAATCTATTCCAGAGACACCATCGTATTGTGAAAATATCATAATGTGAACCCAATAACACATTGTTTTTTGGTAATTCGTTCCACAACTTCAGAAGTTGAAATTTTCGCTATATAACTCTCTGAAAAGTTGTTTTTATAGTGTAAATTGTATTAGTCACCAATTCAAATCATTAAAATACACAACACTTTCATCATTATCATATGTTCTGTTATAAGAATCAATTTTGATGCCTTTGTGATATTTTTCTAAAGCACATTTCTGGAGGTCACGATCATAAAACAATAAAAACAATTTGCACTTTCCAGTTTATTGGGCTTTTCTGTTAGTGCAAGCAATTATAAATGGGTGGAAAACTCGATCTTATTGCATTTGCAAAAATACCAATAGCTGGAATTGTGGTTTTTTACATTACAGTGAAATGAGTTCCCATTCACTGAAATCTTCAATCATATAAAAACATAAATAAATTTTCAGAATCTTCTCTTCATTTTTTTTTTTTTTTTTTTTTTTTTTAAGCTTCATAAACTTGTTACTCCACGCAAATTGTGTTAGTTGCAATTTGTATGTTCTGTTAAAATATGTTTATGCATGCTATTTATAAAGAAAAGAGAAGATTATCTTGGAAACAAACATCTCTTGAAGCATTTCTGAAGACGATGTGAAACAAACCTAGTGTTCAGCCATAATCAGTGATCAACGAGTGTGCATTTAGTCAATGATGAAGAATAAACATTCTTTAAAACATTTGTAAAGTCATAAATAATTTCTTCATTATTATAATTTGCTTGATTTTACAGGCTACATTTTCATTTCTTTGGATAAATCAATCATTGTTTAAACAAACTAATTAGCCAACTAATTTCATTGTTGAGAATGTAACCCCTATTTTTAGCATTATATACATGGGAAATAAATTCCCACGTTATGAGTTTTTGCTTTACAAGCACGCACTAGGAACAAATTAACTCGTAAAGTTCGGAACTAACCTGTATTCTGAAATGCCTCTTTAGTTACCACTATTGTAGTGGATTGTTATTTGACTGATTGTAGCCTTTCTGTTACCCTGCACGTCTTGTCAGTGTCCACCCTTCTCTCAAATCAGCAAACTGTTTCCAACCACAGGATCACACCTGGACATTATTTGGCATTTGATTATACGGTACAATCTTGATGAACATGAAATAGCTCACTTCTGAGATAACCATACTGGTGCCAGTGCCATGCCACATTTGAAGTCACTTTAATCTTTCACACATTCCAACATGGCACAGCATGAAGCAACATCCCTACTTCATTCACACTGTGTGGTACAAATATGTGATGCTGTTATTGAAGAAGCATTCCATTTGAATAAAAGGGTAGACACCTCATTAAGTGGCAACTCAATGTACAGCATGAGGTACACTGGTTGCAGAAATGCTAGACACAGATTGCTTGGCAGTGCTAATCAGATGAGGAAGGCATTCCAAATTCACCATCTAGGACAACAGGCTAACATGCAAGAAGTATAAAAGTCAGAACATCCATCACAGTGTATGGATTTAAGTAAAAAAAAAATTAACTATATATAACTATATGGTAGTACCAACCTTAGAAATACATGCTGAATAACAGAACTAATACAACCAACTGAAACATGGTAATTTAAAAACTGCACTCAACACACATTTATTTCCAGGGAACAACTTGACAGGATGACTCGACCGTCCATGTCATATGTCTGTGAGAACTGAATACTCTCAACAATTGCAGTTTCCTAAAGTCATGGTCTGGAATCGCCTTATGGGAAAGCTGTGGTATGCTGAGTGGCTCTGGCTTGTCTGTTTTGATTCTGTAGTGACCATTGATTGGATCGCTTCTAGTTTTAGGAAATCTGTCCTGGAGTCTTTGGGACTTCCTGGTGCTAAGCAGAAGTCTGAACATGATGGGGGGTGGGGGGGGGGGGGGGGGTACCAAAGTGAGGTGCCTGTTGCATACAGGAACTAAAATATTTCTCGGGACAGCATCTGAGGTTGGAAAAAAGGTAATGGGGGGGTGTCACTGAATTTTTAAATGTGTCTGTTGATATTGGCATGTACTGCGTTGGGTAGTACATACTTCTAGAAACTCTCCAGAAACAATTATGAGAGACCTAGAGCATCTTAAGACTTAAGGTTCCAGAAATTCAGAATGGTGTGAGTGTCAGTGGATTCTCAGTAGACCCCAATACTGAAAGAGGAGCTCTCCCTCGTAATGAGTATGTCAAGGAATGGTAAGATGTTGTGCTGTTCTAGTTCCAAAGTAAAAAAAAAAAAAAAAAAGAAATCAGAGTGGACATCATTAATCTGGATAAGGAATTTGTTGAATTTATCTCTGCCTTGATTCAAAATTACGAGCATATCATCAACAAACCTAGCCAGCAACAACTTAGCCATGAAGAATTCTGCAAGCAAGGGTGAAACTTGGTTACTCATATTGAGTACGTTGATCTGGAGGAAAAGCTCTCCTTAAAATTGGAAGTAGGCCTGCCCAGCCATGAGGTTGACCCAAGATGTTACCTTTGCAAAGGGGCACAGGTGTGTGTGTGTGTGTGTGTGTGTGTGTGTGTGTGTGTGTGTGTGTGTGTGTGTGTGTGTGTGTGTGTGTGTGTGTGTGTGTGTCAGTTAAAGTCAGAAACATTCTTAACCTCAACAATTATGATTTCGAATTCGCTTATCAAATCATCAAGAGTTGCATTCAAGAATATAGACAACCCCATATCAGAAATAACATGATTACCTTCCCAGTTAATTTTCCCTTTACCACCCAGGAATGGGGATTCCTAGCTACTTAGTGGTTTTTGTATCTGCAAATTCTTAATGCAGGAAAAGTCACTGCTAATAATTACATCAAGAGTACCACTTTCTCTCATCTCTCTAACATGCTCATATGGAAAACAGTCATATGGAAAACTGCCACTGTGCTATAGTCTACACATTCCAGTCAACTTGTGGTAAGTTCGTTTCATACAACACACTGAATTACTGGCCCACTATTTGCCTGCATAGCTCTTCATTATACTCATTACAGTTATTTGGCTTAAAACACACATCTATTTTCATTTCTGTTTTTAAAGTACTTATAAATTGACTCAACATTACACTGGCCACTTATGTCAACCAGGTGCACTGCTTTAGTCTGTGTGCTTCCTAACTAAGAGCATAACTCCACCAACTCCCTCCTGTCCTTTCTGCAAATATTGTACTGTTCACATTCAAATTTCACAATTCTATATCTATATGGCACTATGCCTCTGATATCCCACACAATATCTATTTGATGCCCTAACCAATACTTCAAATTCCTCTAATTTATTTACTATACTTCTAGCACCGGCTGTGATTAATATAATAATAAAAAAAAAAAAAAACATGTTATATCCTCATTAATTCAATATCTCAGATTATTCCAAATATAATTTCATATGTGGATTAATAAAAATATATCCACAATGAAATCTGAAGTCTAAACTAGGGCTTACAATACCGGTCAAAATCTTAATACTTTTATTTCGGTATTTTTAATTTATGAAATCGAGATACCGGTATTCCAAAAACAAATGTTTTTCTCAATAAATTTTGATGACAATTAGGTGCAATCAAGTAAGGAAAAAAAACAAGTACTGTAATTATTTGAATTATTCATGTTTTAAAAAAACTTTTATTGCAATAATAAATAGTCTGAAAAAAATCATTAAAATACAGTTATTCTAAAAACAAAAAAATACATATTGTTATTGCAAAGTTTAGTTATGTTTAATCATCCACACTACCTGTCCGAATAAAGCAAGCTCTTAAGAAACAAAAGCAATCAATAGAATGATCATTTAAAATGGATCTAATTTTGGTACATACATTATTTGATTAGTGGTAGAAAATGCCCTTTCGGATTCTATTCTGGTACTATTGTACTGAGATAATCATAGACAATCTCAGTCCATATTTTCTAGGCTTTGAACTTTTGTAGCAAAAATAATCAAAAGTATTTCATTAATTTCCGACTCAAGTTAATCTTCTAAAATCTCATTGGAATCAGGCAATTTCTTATTTTGGAAAAAATTTGCAGAACACTGATGTTCTGTTCCATGTTAGTCTTCCATGGTTGAATTATGTCCATCATTTTCTGAAGGAGAAAGACGTTTTTTATTCAGCAAAGTATAATTTTCACTATAATACCTTTACTGAGACTGGGAGAGAGTAAAGAGTGGGGATAAGGAATAAAGAAGAGAGCAAAGAGTGCAGTTAAGGAATTCTTCACATATATAAATGCAAAGAACAGAAGGACAAATCAGAGTGGAACCTTATATAATGGACATAGGATAGTATTAGATAACATAGCTGAAGTTGCAGGTGAACTCAACAGTTACTTTGCATCGATATTTATATAAAAAAAAAAAAACCTTTGTGTCAATGAGATATAATGGAAGTGAAGTTGAAAAAAATGTAATTAATGATGTTGAAATTTCAAATGATTATTTAATGAGAACTTTCGATCCTATAGGCAAGTAAAGCTCCTGTGCTTGATGACATATACTCTATAATCTTAAAGGAGGCGGCAAGTGAGTGCATTGAACCATTAAGGCTAGTTATGAGAGCATCATTGGACAGAAGGATTCTGTTGGATTGGTGTAAATTCGAACATAAGTAACAGGAAATTACTGACTGGCCAGTCTAACTTCAGTAGTAGGGAAAATCATTAATTACTACTCAAATTAATTATTTACTATAATTACTGCTCAAACACCCTATACAAATACCAAAATTTGACTTAAAAAATTACCAATTAAATGCAATACTAGCAGTACTCCTCGCGAAAATTTCGCAATTGGTAGCAGAGTTTTCCTCTAGCTGTCCTAAAGAAATGTAACACGTGTTTGGTCATGAGCAGGTAAGTCAGTGCATGTTGAATCCTTTCTCATTTCTTATTTCTGTAAAATAAAACTATTCTTTCTTTTAAGTTAGGCAGCGCTAGTAGAGAAAATTGGCATGTTCTGTAAAATAAAACCATTCAGATTTTTTACTATTCGAAATTTTTATATTTTCCCATGTTTATGCACACGTAGGAAGAAATATCTTCAATTTGAGACCAAATGGGTTAGGCCTGTACACAACAGCTACAGCTAGCTGTACCCATTGTGAAAATTTTGCAATAGGTAGTAGAGTTTTATTATTATTGTTTTATTTTATTTATTTATTTATTTATTTTTTTTAATTTTTCCAGAACAAAGGACACGATTATCCGAACATGCAAATTTTAATCAGGGAAAAAAAATGCCTTTTCAACTTATGACAACTGTTTGTTTAACAGTTAACATCTTCATGTGGCTCCATCTATGAAATAAATGTTGAACTATTCTCATTTTGTAGTACAAAACTGATCCATTCTGTAAAATAAAACTAATCGGAATTTTTAAATTTTAACAACTTTGTGCACACCTAGGAAGAAATATCTTCAATTTGAGACCACTTCCTGCCCGATCGATTAAGCCTATCATCCACACTGACTGTCAAAAGAAACCAGCTTCCGTATTAAATATATAGATAAAGTAAAATTAAGTCATTTTTATTTGCTGATCGTATTTTAAAACTGTTTTTGTAACAGAAAACATGATCATCAAATTGAAAGAGGTATTTGTTGTTAAAATTGTTATTTTTTATATTCTTTCTATACAAAATTAATCTAATAAGGTAAATATTTAGTTACTAAAAATTAATAAATATATAGAATTATATTCATATATTTTTACAATATAGTAGATGTTGTTGAGATACTGGGCTGTTGGGATTTTGGGCCAGACTCATGGCACATATTCCAAGGTCGACCTAGCAGATAATCATAGCTCATCTAGCAATTCCTTTCTCTGTCACCGTAGTACAGAGTTTACCTCAAATTCTAGAAGAATTTGAGTCACTGAAAAAGCACAGGTGCTTGCCCTCGAGAATAATTTAACTGGGGGCTCATCGGGGACTAGACTATAGCAACCTACCAAAGAGATGCACTCCTGATTAGAGCCCAAGAACCGAATAATCAAGTGCAAACTGCTCTGGTTCAAAAGGACTTAGTTCTATCAGGAGACTCCATTGGGAAATATTTTTGTAATAAGGATAGGTGACTACAATCAGGGTATGTCTGCCCGGAGCAACAATTAATGATGTCACCAAGCGATTGTTCAATTTTAAGGTGGGGTAAAGAGAACATTATTATTCATGTGGAGACTAATGATATTAAACACATAATCCGAAGATTTGTTAGACAAATATAGGACCATGCCAAAGAAATGCCACAAGTTAGGTCAGAATGACTATCTGCAATTCTGCCCAGGCACAATAGGAGGGATTATATGCTAAAAGCCTTCTGGATTAACTCAATACTTGAAGGACTCTGCAAGGCTTTTGGAGGAAAATTTTTATCAGCTTGGCTGGAACTCGTAGGTAGAAAGAATCTGTTTTGTAGAGACAGGAAGCATTTAAACAAAGGTGGTGCAAGAGTTATTACCAGTATTGTTGAGAATACCTTAAAGGATCAGAAAAACTGCTAGTTTGGGGGGGACACTTTTATCTACACATTTATCTGATATTGGTCAAAGTAACACTTCCACATACCTCAAGAGTTCTTGTTTGTTACTGCAACAGATCACATTAACAAGTTCTGAGGGCAGAAAAGTTTAAAATGAGCAGGTAGCTAATGCCAGGGAAGCAAGCTTAAATACCTTCAAGGGGTGTGTCAGGGTAGTTAACTATACAAGAACACTAGTCTTAACTGTCTATACAGTAATGTCAGAAGTGTCGTAAATAAAAATTAGTGAATTAGAGCTGCTGGTCAGGATGAGTAACGCTGACATAATAGGGCTTACCCAGAAATAGGAGACAATAAGTTTCAATACAGTATGTACAATATATTTAGGAAGGTTAGAGTAGTAGAAGGGGTGGTGGGGTCATGCTTCTTATCAAAAGCAGTCCGAGCACAAAAAAAGCTTTCCCAGTCTCAGATGTTTCGTATACTAGTATAAAATCTGTATGGTGTGAGAGAGCTGGAAGCAAAGGTATAATGAGAGGGGGAGTAATCTACAGGCCGGGTGATTGTGAAGATTATGATAACAGCCTCTACATGCAAATGGAATGGGAAAGTAAGTGTGAATGTCTTATTGCAGCTGATTTCAATTTGCCTCTGATTGATTGGAACAAATGGGAAGGAAACTTCACATGGGGGACAAAATTTTTAAATCAACCAGATGATTGTTATTTGTATCAATGTCAAGGAAAGTACTAGGGAAAAGAATATTCTAACTCTGATCATCACCCATGAACCAGAGGACATAATAGGGCTGATAGTACAGGAACAAATAACAGGAAGTGATCACAGAGTTCTACGGTGAGCGATGAGCAGAGAGGCAGCAATAGTTAAAGGAATGGGTTCAAATTTCAGGAAAGGAAATTATGACTTAAAGTGCTACATGGCCTCTATTAACTCTTATCTCACAGAGATTGAATACAACTGAATTATGGTATTCCTTTAAAACATTTTTTTTTTTTTTTTTGATTTGGTAGTTGTTGGCGCATCGGCTTCTGTGGCCATATTGCATCTCCCTTTTGCAGTACTTTGATCCAAGCCCGAGGCGGGAATCGAACCCGCGACCTTTGGGTTGCCGGGCAGGTACTTTACCAACTCGGCTAGCCCGGTCGGCATATCTAGTGAGTATGGGCTTGGCACACCCAGTGTCCTGAGCTGGATATCATCATTCTTCTTTTTCTTGGTGGTTCCCCTTTTACTTCTGACACTCTCTCAGGGTAATTCAGAAATTTTTTTTTGGCTGGTGCAGCATTAAGCCTCAGACTTCCTTGTACCATATAGCTAATAATAATAAATAATATCATTAAAAAAAAAATACTCCATGAGGAGGATTCCAAGTTGAATGAATAATAAAGTTGCTAGATTACTTGAGCAGAAAAAGACAGCATAGAAAAGTTACAAAGCAATAAAAAATACTGAAGCCTATAACAGCTACAAACTGATCTGTAACAGTGCCACAAAAAAGGTTAGGCTGGTAAAGGCGGATTGAGATGGGGTGGGGATAAGGAATTCTTCACATATATAAATATACAAAGAAGAAGAAGACAACAAACCAGATTTGACCCATATGTAATGGACACGAGATAGTATTAGATACCCCAGCTGACGTTGCAGATAAATTCAACAGTTATTTTGCATCAATATTTATAGAAGAAAAATCCTTCATGCTAATGAGAAATTATGGGAGTTGAAAAATATGCAATTAATGATAATGAAATTTCACATGATTATTTAATGAAAAAAACTTTTGAGCTGACAGGCGAATGAGGCTCCTGGGGTTGATGGCATATACCCTATAATTTTAAGGGAGAAAGTGAGGCAGCATTGAACCATTAAGGCTAATTTTCAGAACTCCACTGGACTCTGGAGAATTTCCATTGGATTGGAAAATTGCCAATGTATCTCAAATATATAAGGGTGGTTCTAAGAGGTCAGTCTAACTTCAGTAGCAAAGAAAATGGAGATGATCAAGAGTGAAATTCAGAATCATTTTGATAGAAATGGAATTCTGAAGGTTACACAGTATTGTTTTGTTAAGGGAAAATCATGATTAACAAATCTGGTTAGCTATTTTGACAGGGTCACTAGTGAGCTGGATTTAGGGAATAATTTCGACATTGTTCATTTAGATTTCAGCATACCATCTGACTCAGTCCCATGTGAGCGGTTACTTTATAAGCTGGAATAGGTTGGGAAAATTCTTAGATGAATAGCAGGATGGCTTCAGGGGAGGAGGCAGAGGATTGAAATAAATAGTTATTCCTCAGAATTGGGGTTACCCAAGGATCAGTATTGATGAAGGATCAGTATTGAAAATTACATCGATGAAGGGATAGAGAGCATAATGTCTAAATTTACAGATGATGTAAGATTGGTAGAGAAGTTAATGATCACTGCCAAATAGATCTTCAGAGTGACCTAAATAGACTTCAGGGATGGTCAGAAAAGTAGCAGGTATGCTTTAATTCAGCAAAATCTTACACCTGGGGAATAGTAACTGCAAAATAACTTATACACTACACTTGGTGGAGATGAAATAAAGTCAGTAGTGGAAGAAAGGGACTTGGGAGTTACGATATGGTCAGACATGAAGTTCTCCGAGCATAGTAGACAGGTTGCAAGGAATTCCCATGGTGTCCTGTCGATGATTTCTCAAACATTTTCTAGTAGAGATAGGGATGTCATAATCCCATTATATAAGACTATTGTTAGACCACACTTGGAATACTGTGTTCAAGTGTGGAGACCGCACCTAAAAAAATACATCGACCTTATTGTAATTACCACTCATATACCATGTGAAATTAATAATATAGTTGAAGCTATTCACCTAAACTATTACTACTATACATAAAGTATGTATACCTTATGTATAGTATTAGTTTAGGTGAATAGAGGAAATAAAAATAGAAAGGGTTACAAATCTGAATACAATTACCAATATTACAATTATAATATTCAACTTAAAATTATCAATATTATGAATATTACAATTACAATTATCAATATTAAGCTTACAATTACCAATATTACAATTACAATTTGCAAATACACAATTCTATGCTTGGGTTATTGTTACAATAGAACCAGATTTTAAGTTAAGTAAATACAGAAATTAAATTCTTACCAGCTGACAGGCTCCTCTTGCTGATGCTCCCAGAAACCTGATGTGCATACAGACAAGAGGCATGCCAGCAGTTGATTTATAGGTGAGGGATTAAATTCCATTGGCCAATAGAATTGTGCCAGGATTTTTATCTTCGATCCAGGGTTCTGGTCTAATGGACTCCTGAGGTGACCTTTGCTCTCCTACTCTGGTTTTCTATCCTAGCACCTTTGTGTAGTGGAATCCTATTGTGACCTTTACACTCCTACAATCGACATCAGAATTGGTTTACAGGCTGGTTCTGGTGGTCTGGAAGGGGTTGTATGTAAGTTACTCCTCCAGACAAGTGGCCTATTTTCTTTTCCTGGTTTCTTATTTCTACTTCTATTTTCTTTTTAAAAAGATTAAAATATTATGGGTTGAACTCTACTCCCTGTTTTCTATTGACGGCTAAACTGCAAATATTTTCATGAGAAAGGCTTCTTTGAATTTCCTTCTGCTGTACTGCCCATCTGTAGAAAGGATTCTCATGTTCACAAATTCACAAGTGTCACCACACTGGAGAGCATGAAGGGCTGTGTCAGACTGTAGAACTCTCCCACATTGTACACCTTTTATGTGTGTTCTTTTATTCTGCATTGTATGATTCTGTATGATTCTCCTATGTATTTGCCCACACACCTACAGTCCGTTTTATAGATAGAACCTCTAGAATTGTCGGGGTTGTTGGACTATTGTTTTACGATCTGCTTGATGGAGGCTGAACTTTTGAAGAAGGTGAAGATAGCAAATTTTTGACCTTCTTTAGCTATTTTAGTTTTGACTGATGGCATGTATGGTATTCATACAGATGTTCTCCTATCCTTGCTGGGTTGGGGTTGTGTGGTGATTTTGGAGGCGTCTTCTATGGGTTTTTTTTTTTTTTTTTTGATAATGTGTACAGGAAATCCGTTCTTCATGGCAAGCCTGGTTATTACTTGCATTTCCTGTTGTAGACTGTTCATTACAGATTCTGTGAGCTCTTAGGATGAGGGACTTCAGAACGCCAATTTCTGTTGAGAAAGGATGGCAGGATTTGTAATCTAATATGATTCCAATATCAGTGGGCTTCCTGTAAACTTCCATATATAGCTCTGCAGTTTTCTTGTGAACAGGATATCCAAGAAAGGAAGGCTGCCTTTGTTTTTTACCACTGTTTTTTAAGATACCTGAAATATTATCTTATGTACAGTAGTTTAGGCGAATAGCTTAATAGACTATATTATTAATCTCACGTGGTATAAGAATGGTAATATATTTAGTAATAATCTTAATGGAAAACAACCACATAACATCCTTCCCTAACTATATTAATACAATATTCATTAGATTTTGTAATGTTTGGGCTGAACTTTGAGTGCCTGTGATAACTTGTCAAGAAGGCAAAATGTTTCCATCTTCTAGACATAATTGGATCTGGTAATACAGAGGTTCCTCGATATATGGCACCCCAATATACGTCTTTGATTAATTAGGGGGGTAAACTCAATACATATCGTATATATTCACACATGTTGTTTGAACAAGAACGTACGTGTATATTTCCCTCGAATCTTCTCTTTCTCCTTCTGTATTTAAATTCAGAATTACATACTGTATATAAAATGTAAAAATATACTTATATTTTTACATTTTATATACAGTATGTACTTATTACTGTACTTATGTTTTGATACAATATGTACTTATTACTGTACTTATGTTTTGATACAATATGTATCAAAACATAAGTACAGTAATAAGTACATATTAAATACAAATAAATTTTACAAAACTGTATAGCCATTACTGTGTACTATACAGTACTAAATCATAATTTTAGAGAATATATAATGAAATAAAAATGTAAGTAATAAATAAATAGTAAATTCTAGAAAATAAACAATAGAACTTCCTAGAACAATGAGCAGTAGGTCCGTGAAATCACATAGCGCCACTTTTGTACTCACAATGTCCAGTTCCACATTGTTTTCGTGAGTGAAGAGGCGCTGTGAATATATATTCAAAAATATTTCACTAATTCTTCATCATGAGTAGAAAATATTCAAGAAAGTTGCCTAGTGCAGGGAAAAAGCAATATAATGTGACTTTAGATGTTAAAACAGAGGTGATTAAGCAAAGTAGAAGTGGTGAAAGAGCTGTTGATATTGCTCGATGTCTTGACTTACTGCCAACAACAGTGCGAATGATTATCAAAAATGCAGGGGAGATATGAGAAAAGTAGTGTATAATCCAACATTCTAAAATTAAAATTACCTGGCAGAGGAGTAACATTATGGAAAAAATGGAGAAGGTGCTTTCAACGTGGCTTGAAGATTTGCACAAGCAAAATACTCCAGGAAATTTTGCTCTTATTCGGGAGAAGGCCCTCAAGTCTTTATGATTTTGTTAAAGTGAGGGAGAATGTTTAGCTTCAGCAAGTGAAACTTTTAGTGAGAGTTGAGGCTGGTTTCAGTCCCGTCATAGATTTAAAAATGTGAGACTACAGAGTGAGGCAGCAAGTGAAGACACTGAAGGAGCATCTGCATTTGCACAGACTTTGTCTAGGATTTTAGAGGAAGGAGGTTATGACTCTAGACAAGTTTTTAATGTGGATGAAACTGGCCTGTATGAGAATGCCATTCAAAACATACATTTCAATGCATGAAAAAAAGTGCTCTGCTCCAGGGGTTAAGGCCTCAAAAGACTGCTTAACATTTTTGCTTGGGGGGGGGGGAGAGAATGCAAATGGAGGAAAGAAGCTTAAGCTACTACTCGTGTATCACAGTGAGAATCCTGGAGCCAAGAAAAATTATGTGAAATCTCGCCTCCCTGTGACCTGGAAATCCCAGCGAAAGGATTGGATTACGAGGCAAAACTTTCTGTTATTGATTTGTAAAAAGTCTTGTTCCTGAACTAAAACTTTATTGCTAACATAAAAATTTGTCGTTTAAGATTCTTCTGTTGTTGGATAATATCCCAGCCCATGACATCCACTTTGAAGCTGTGTATCCAAACATAAAGTTGCGTTTCTGCCACCACAAACTACTTCACTCATTCAGCCTATGGACCAAGGTGTCATAGCAAATTTTAAAGCTTACTATTTAAGAAGAAAATTTAGAAAGCTAATCCATGAGACTGATAGTGAAGGAAAACCAACTGTTCAGGAGTATTGGAAGAGCTTTATCAGGGATGCAGTGTACATTAATGGTGAGGCATAGAATGAAGTGACAGTTAGGTGTATGAACAGTTTTAGAACATTTATCCTGAAGCTGTGCATGACTTCACTGGTTTTGAAACTTCTAAAGAAGTTCATGGGGAGCTGGTGTCTTTGGCAAGGCAGGTTTTCGATAATGTTAAGGAGGAGGATGTTAGAGAGCTGCTTGAGTCACTCGCACAGCCCTTAAGTAATGAAGAATTAGCTAAACTGAACAGGCAGTCATTTCATGAAGAGACCATGGAACGAAGAAACAGGCCCAACACCAGAAAACAGCTTAACAATAAAGAATCTTACGCATGTTTTTAACCTTGCTGATGAATTAACAAGCATTGTGCAGAGTTGTGATCACCTGCCTGATAATCCTGCTAAGGTAACATGACTCACAAATGATAGTTTGTCTTGCTATTGTGAAATTTATGATGCAAAAATTCATGGTGGAAAGCAGATGAAATTAGACTTCTCCTTCAAGAAAAAAGCCAGAGAACCTCAACTTCAAAGCTAGTCACAGAAGTAGCAGGAACTACACCTACAGTTGCAGCAACTTCAAGTGCTGAGGAGGAGCAATTGTAATAGGAAGAATAATAAAAAAAAATTATTTTTATGTTTTATTAATAATTTCATTGTATTTTCTAATTATTATTTAGCAATTACAATGAATTACACTTTACTACAGTTTAGTGTACAATAAAATAAGTATTTCCTACTCACATACCTATACACTTCCATATAAATTCGGATTTTTTTTAGTTGGTTTGGAATGTATCTCTCTCACATAATACATTAGTTCAATGGAAAATCTATGTCTGATATACATCATTTCATTATAATTCATGCTTTTTAGGAACATAACTACAATACATATTGAGGACTCCCTGTACCTGGAATTTAAATCTAGTTTAGAAAATAATTTAGCTCCTTGGATGCATTGTAAAAGATCCTCTGCACTGTTCAAAGAAAAATTTATTGGCAGAGCAACTTTGTCAACACCTCTTAAATAAAGCACAAATCTCAGGTCTCCATTGCATTTCTAAATAATTACATTAAGGACTGTTCTATCTAGATGTCAATGGACCTGCCTCTTGATACTCTTGTAACTTCTGAAGCCTATCTCTATATACCAAAAGGTGTGTTTTATACTGTTTTATATAAACAGGTTTCTGACTGTAGACATATTTCACACCTGCCAAGATACCTTCCAAGAAACATTCAGAATAATTTTTATAGAATCTTAAAAAGGATCTCAATCCTTCTTTGTCTATCCAAGGTGTCCACCTCACTCACTCACTCACTAAATAAAGTCAAAGGCAGTGGTTTGATCTTTGTTTGCAGTTTCCAGGTTGACCCATTAAGGAGGCAGTTCTAACTGGCAGATTCAGAATATCATCTTCAACTGGATAACAAATTTCTCACATTTGGAAGATCTGGTCACATTAGCAAAGGCACATGATGCAAGAAAGCAAGCTTATATAGCATCAGCCAAAAAAAAAAAAAAAACCACCTTATTTCACCCCTCCACTCGGTCAAAATGTTTGTCAGATTCGGTCTTAAATCTATTTAAGATCAACTTCTACAACGACAGATGGAAGTTTGTTCCAGCAATCAACCACCCACTGGCTAAATGCAAACTTCCGCACATCTATGCTACAACTGTCTTTCCTCAATTTTAATTTATACCCTCTCAGGCGATTATTCTGAGCAAGAGGAAGAATCCCATCAGCACTGAGCATACTCAAACCATTCAAGGCTTTATACACCTCAATCATATCACTCCGGAGGTGCCTAGTCTCCAGACACTGTAATTTGCAAAACTTAAGCCTTTCTTTGCAAGAGCAACCCTTTGTTCCATTCACTACTCTTGTTGCCCTTCTCTGAACTCGTTCCAACAACTCTACATCATTCTTAAAATCAGGCTTCAAGACCTGCATACAGTACTCAATGTTGCCTGAACATTGCCTTATACAAGGGGATAATCACCTCCTTATCCCTGCTAGAAAAATTCCTGTATATCATTGACAAGACACCATGAGCTACCCTTGCAGACTATCTGCACTGCTCAGAAAACTTCATATCTGCCAGCACAATTACCCCCAGGTCCTTTTAATTCTCTACCACTGTCAGTGTAGTACCACACAGTTGATACATTACTCTGGGGTTACTGCTTCCCATATGTGGTACTTTACATTTTTCAATGTTAAACTTCATTTGCCACCTCTCAAGCCCATCTGCTCAACTTTTCTAGATACTGTTTGCAGCAGCGTACTGTCATTATTGTCATTAACCACCCCACCAACCTTCATATCATCTGCAAACTTGGACATTAAGCCTGATATACCATCATCAATATCATTTATAAATACAGCACAATTACCCCCAGGTCCTTTTCATTCTCTACCACTGTCAGTGTAGTACCACACAGTTGATACATTACTCTGGGGTTACTGCTTCCCATATGTGGTACTTTACATTTGTCAATGTTAAACTTCATTTGCCACCTCTCAGCCCATCTGCTCAACTTTTCTAGATCCTGTTGCAGCAGCGTACTGTCATTATTGTCATTAACCACCCCGCCAACCTTCATATCGTCTGCAAACTTGGACATTAAGCCTGATATACCATCATCAATATCATTTATAAATACAGAAAACAATGGACCCAACACTGAACCCTGAACGACTCCACTAATAACATTAGTCCACGAAGAGCAGTGTCCATTGATTACTACTCTGTCTTCTCTCACTCAACCATCCTTTTATCCATAGCAGCAATTTGCTTCTAATGCCACACAGCTCTAATTTGTGTAGCAGTCTTCCATGTGTATCAAAGGCCTTTCTAAGATCCAAATATATAATATCAAAATTATTCTTTGCATCCAGTTCCTTTGTGACTACGTCATAGTATCCAATCAAATTGGTCAATCAAGACTTCCCCTTAACAAACCCTTGCTGTATCCAAGCTATAACTGCTGATGTCTTGTCTAGACGATCCTGCAATGCTTCATTAACCAGTGCCTCCATTAATTTTCCTGGAACGGAAGTTAAACTAACAGGTCTGTAATTACCTGTGTCTCCCTTTGATCCTCCTTTGTGGATTGGGGTCACATTTGCACATCTTCAGTCCATGGGTACCTCCCCAGAGTCCAAGGAAGCTCTCATAATTATGGCTAGGGGGTTTGTTTACTTCCTTTGCCGCCTCCTTTAATATAACTGGATAGATTCCATCCACCCAGATGCCTTTATGTTTATCTTCAACAATTTCTCCTCCACTTTACTCTCAGTTATTACAAGATTATTTAGCTTACTGCCAGAGTTTAATACACCTCTGGTGTTCCCCTCCTTGAATAACTCCTCATGTGAATATAGATGTAAAATATTCATTTAGTTTATTAGCTACCTGAGCAGGATCATCAACAGTTGAACCATCGATATCAAGTGGACCAATCTGATTCCAAACTCAAATTTTGCAAACTTTGTAGAAAGTACACTAACTACTGAAATCCTCACATGCTTTGAAATTGTGCAAGCATCTTATTCCATTGATTTGAATGATTTGCTGATCTGAAACTAATATCATCTGCTTGGTTTCTATCAATTTTTTGCAACTTCGTTTCCAACAAGGCTATTTCCTGCATTCAGAAATTGCATTTGAGATGTTTGAAAAGTAAAGTTTCTGCTGAAATCATGGCACTATTTAGTGTGTCAATTTCTAATTTTGGTAACATGTTCCCAGTATTAGGACACATTGTCCTAATGTGTGCCATTCTCAAAGCTAACCATTTTGAACAATACAAAAAAAGGCATTTCTTTTTCAAAATATTAGACTAGGAAATTCCAATAGTCAAATCCTGGCAATGACTGCCAAAAAATGTGTTTTTCTCTATCTCTTAAATATCTTTAACTTTCTAAACAAGATCACACACAACTATAAATGCTTCCCCATTTTTGCCACAGGTCTTTTGACTACGCCCCAAGGAATCACCAAACAGTTTTGTTAGCTTCAAAATTAAACTTCAACTTAAACCTCGAAACTCTACTTAATCCATTAAACCACTCCAATCAAAGCAAGAGTTTTCTTAACTCCATTAAGTTTCTGAACTTTCTATATTTCACCTCTTTATTCAACTGTTCTACTTTATTATACAATCACACTCTCACAGATTCACCCTCACACTCACATTTGTTACAGCACACTATGTTGTTTTGAATGAGTGCCAATGCATGCTTTATAATAACAATTACATCCTAACAAAACATACAGCAATGACAAAACAATTAATGTCCCATGTAGATTTAACTCTATATACTTCCTTCTCTACCACAAAATAATGTAGATTTTACTCTACATTATAAACTTTCAAAATTACAGTCAAAATTAAACAAAATAAAATGTAAGCTGTATATTGTTTATATACAGCCACTCCCCGACTTACGTAAGGGTTGTGTTCAGCAGAACTTTACGCAAGTTGAATTTTACATAGCATCACTTTGATTAAAAGGAAAAATTGCAGCCTCGAAAGAAAAGCTATTTTCTATAAAGTTAAACAGAAAATAAGAGGCCTCTGAAACATTAAAGTGCAGCTGATAACATTTTGTTTTAGGAAATAATGTAAAATCAGAGGAACTTTGCTAAGAGCAGTTTCTCTGAAGTTCTTCTAAACAGATGTCCAGTGGTCATTACAGAATGCAAGCTCACTTTAAAAATGATGTTGCTGATATACTGACTGTACAGCTATTAGCAAGTAACTTATGGGGAAAATGTGGAATTTACACAGATATAAGCAACCCTTGGATGCAGTAACTTGAAAAAAGAAATGTGTATAAAAGGAGAAAAAAATTTCAGGAGTAGTCTACTTTAGTATAACATTAAAGTATATTTGTGATACAAAAATAAGAAGAACACCATTTATAAGCATGATTGGCCAGGAATATATGCCCAGTCAAAAGCTGGGCATATATTCCTGAATATATGCCCAGCTTTTGACTGGGCATATATTCAGGAAAATGTGGAAAATGAGTGACTTCATAGAAATTGGTGTGAAAGTCATAGCCATGATGTATGCCTAGCCCTAAGGATAACTAACAAAATTCAGGGTAGGACACATCAGTTTACCAAGAAATAATTTTCAAAATATAAATTGTGAAGTCAGTTCCATGACCATATTACTTTTAATATTAATGATAATATATAGGGTTTTTTTGTTTTTTTTTGTCAGAAGTAATAATTTATCCTCATAATGCAGCATGTATTACTAGGCTCTAACTTCTGATGAAATTTTTGTGAAGTAGTGCAAACATTGCTAATAACGTAACTGATTTTTGTTGGATTAAGTTAATTACCTTCCTGATTTACCCATTTAAGGGTCGGGTAGACACACTGATCAAAAATTTATTTGTTTGTATGGGTAGTGCACTGCACATTTCAATGTTTCAGAATTGTTCTGAATGCAAATATTTGTTAAACAATCATAGCATTGTCATCTGCTCATAAAATGATTTGTTTTTCTATTATCATAATTTGTCTACTATACACTAGATGGCTCTACTTTTATCAATTCAATATCATCATCATAAGTGCATTACTTTTCATGAGTGCCTAAGTCCATCCTCATTTCTTATCACACCTGCATTCACTGTTCTTTAACTATTTCATTCGTAATACATTGGTCTGGTTGCCTATTGTGTGTGTGTGTGTGTGTGTGTGTGTGTGTGTGTGTGTGTGTGTGTGTGTGTGTGTGTGTGTGTGTGTGTGTGTGTGTATCATGTTAGGTTACGGAAAACAGTTTAGTGTATGAAATGTTTGGAAGTTCCAAAATGAATAACTTCAGTGAGAATAGCTCCATTTACTTGATTTGCATAACATAATTTTAGTAAGTTAAACAGAATTTATTGTATGGTACTTTGATATTTTGATATTGTATGGTATTTTGCTGTATCTCTCACTCTCCCTACTGCACAGATTTTTTTTTTTTCCCCCCATGATAATATATCATGGGGGAAAAACCCTTAAAGTTTATCTTTACAATTTTTTTCAAATTTCTATAAATCTTATTATTTTATGAGTATATACAGTGCTATTGTTTTCTAGTTAGTATAGAATAATCTGTTCATTAACCAATCAACAGAATGAATGCATTACAAAAGGTAAACAGTTTTTCAGCAATTGATGTAAGGTATATCCATGGGACACCACCAGTTTCAGGGTTATCAAAAATAACCAATGCTCACTGATAAATTAAATTTTTGTTAAGAAGTAGATTCAGCCCTACAAGCAAGTTGGAAATCAACTGTTTAGAGTTAGAGAAGTTTTAAACACCTTAAAAATACCAGAACACCTTTACTTACATAATAAACAGCACCAAAGCTTCCATGACCAATTTCACGAAGGTCAACAAATATTTTTTCTGGATCCTCCTTATCAAATAACTCTGCAATGTCTGGTTCTTTGAGACTTCCTGGCCTACAAAAAATTTTAAACAAGAAAACTAAAACAATACAATTTAAGCTACTCTAAAAATTTGTTTTAATGCATAATTAATAAGTTAAATTAAAAACAATTAATTTCATTGTTCCATTACATCTCTAATATCCCCACACACCTTCATTCAGGATAAAACTATGCTAGCCTCAACATTAACAAACTTGGAAAAAGGTCAAACACTATCATTGAAATTGATCTGAAACCAGGCCTTTTCACCAAAATGCAGAAACAGCAATCATAACTACTGCTAGCATCAAGGGCAATTTTTATGGACTTAATCCTAACAAAATTTTCAGTGTTACAAAACATCTAACAACCAGATTTTTGACTATTCGTGACAATGAAATCATAGAGAGCAAATAAAAAAAATTAACCATTTTACAATTTGAGGTTAAAAGATATTCCATATATAAGAATTATTTACCACTAATTAACATGACAGCAGACCATTTCTAATAATTAATATAATAGCATTTAGCACTTATCTATACATTTCACCTATCTACTTGATAATTATCACTTATTAGTTCAATTACAAAACATTACAGAATAATTTTAAATTTAAATATATGTAATTATATTTTAAAAAAAAAAGCCAATGAAACAATTCGTGCCATTCAGAGAATGTATTATTATCATATACATGAAGTTAACTGTAATTAGGTTTATAATATTTAATTAATCCTTTGCAATCCAATGTCAACAATGTCCTGGAAGTCACAACATTCAGAGTTAACAAATATGAGATCTGCTTTCCTGATTCGTTGGCATAACTGTTGTACTACCATCTATTGATAAGACAAAAACAACCTGGAAACTAAACTGTTTATTGCAATTGTCAACAGCAGATAATGCTTTTTTTTTTTTGCTTTTTTTTTTTTTTTTTTACAGAGGTGAATTATTTACAAATTGCATCAACATCTCATAAAAGCCTTTCTGATGAACTTATGAAACTGTTAAAACCATAACTTAGAATATCATTTAAACATTACTTTAGAATACAAAAACATGTTTCTTGTAACAGTGATAAAAGTAAACAAAGATTTCTCTATCTTCCTCAAATATTTTCTATTTCTATTTATTGCCTTCAAGACTGCAATTTCAATTTAGTAAACCAAGGATTCCAAAAAACATAACTTAGATTTTTAAAGATGAGGACAGAAGATGCCACAATGCAAAGAAGCTTGCTGCAATAAAATTATTTTGACACCTACCTACACTGAAATATAACCCTGTTCCATTACTTAATTGCCAAATTGCCAATGCAGCCCAGTACTAGGAGTTTAATATACACAAAACTTATTATTTTTACTACATTAGTTTTTTTCTCATACCACTTCACTGATCATTTAGATTTGATATACAGTTGAAGCTCTTTATAACAACCCTCTTTTTAAAGTCTCAACACAATGTCCTGTGTGGTTGGTCCTGGCCAATTTTCCATTAGCATAATGCTGTTTTACATTCAGTATAGGAACCTTGAAAATAAAAGGATTTCTCTATAATGACCACAAATTTCTACCTCTTAATCTGAATTTTTACTTTTTATTACAATATTCATATTTAAAGGTGACAGATCACTTCAAATATATTGAAGTAATTGCAGCCTGACCATGAGAAATCATTTGTTAAGCTGTTTTCCTCACAGCACGGTAATGAAATGAACATAGACTAGAAGTTCATTTCATTAGTTAAAAGAGTATGTTTATTGGTATGGCTCCAAGAAAGCAGATAGCTTTGCCAATCATAGATAAAATTAGGATTTTGCAAGCTGTAGATAATGGTGTGCATTCTAAGACTGACATCGCTAAATAGTTCAGCATTCCAAAGAGTACTCTGTTCACTATTCTGAAACATCAGAAAAAGAAAGTGCGTGGGTGCGTGGGTGAGTAAGTAAGAAGGAAATGGGCCAAAGACCATTCATGAAAGAATGTGTGGGCAACAGTGCACCATTAGAGTACGAGGTGAAATTCTGGTCAAAACAACTCACAAGTGAAATTTTCAAGTCCATTGAAAATTATCCACGTCCAGGAAGGCCTGTGACAGTGACCACTAAAAAAATGTGCCAAGCTGTGGAAAATCTTGTGCTGAATGACAGACGTTTAAAGGTATCCCAAATCTCTAGGGAATTTGACATATCTGAGAGGGCAGTATAACCATCCTCCATGAACATTTGGGGATGATTAAGATCAGTGCAAGGTGGGACAGATTTCTGACCCCTATGGAGGAGCAATTCAGAGTATGGTGTCGTGAGGAGAATTTAGAGCTTTTTTGGAAGGGATGCTGAAACTTTCATTTCCAGAATTGCTACAGGTGATGAAACATGGGTTTATCACTGGGATCCTGAGACCAAGCAAGAATCTTCTCCTCCACCCAAAAAATTTTGGACACAAACCTTCAGCTGGCACGATTATCGCCACAATTTTTGGAATGCTGAGGGAATTTTGTACATTCACTACTTGAAACACAAGCAGATAGTCACTGGGGAGTCATATGCACCCCTACAGTACAACCTAAGGGATATCATAAAGGAAAAGTGTCATGGAACACGTGAGGCAGCTTACAAATTTCAATTATATTTTCAAAATTTTAAAAATAAAATCTCAAATTTATGTCAAATTTATTTACCTTTAGGCAGTTTTCAATGAGAAGCATTACTCCTGTCTCTTTTTAATCACAAAAATTAAGTTCATCATCTCAGTAAACTCAACTAATATTGCTTGATCTGATCAAAAGCTCTAATTTAGTTTTTTTACTTTATTGGCTTTGACAGCCTTGTCATACACTTATAAGTGTTTTTCTGTGTGGTCCTAGATTGGTAGATTTCACTACAATTACAGTTTGACTGTTAGTGTTTAGTGCAATTAATGGTTGCACACAAGCAGTCTCTGTATCATGCCATTTACGTGAATCAATCATGTCGTAAATTCCATAAATCACTGAACTAGCAGTTTCCTTGAACAATTACACAGGTGAAATTTTCAAATAAACTGATGGGACCAATAAATATTAAAGTGGATGAATTCCTAGAAGGAATGAGGCAAAAGTGGTTCTTTAAGGTAAAATAAATAAATTATGTGGTTTTGGACATTTCTTCTAATACTTTTTTCCACCTGAAAAGATAACCTTGGGGTCTCCTAGACCCTGCATCCGATACAGGGTTAATATAATGGCATTAGGAAAAAGTCGTTCTTGCACCTCCTCTATTTAAGTGAATGTCTTTACAAAATAAATTGCATTTAACAGCTTTTAGCATTAGCATCAGCAAGGGCACATGATGGAAGAAAGCAAGCATATATAACATCATCCAAAAAAAAAAAAAAAACACCTCCCCCCCCCCCTCCTTCTCATTTCACCCATTCACTCACTCCAAATGTTTGTCCAGTTCTGCCTTGAATCTGTTTAAGCTATCAACTTCTACAACAACAGATGGAAGTTAGTTCCAGCAATCAACCACATGCTGACTAAAGGCAAACTTCAGCATAACTATCCTACAACTGTATTTCCTCAATTTGAATTTATGCCCTCTCAGGCAATTATTCTGAGCAAGAGGAAGAATCCCATCAGCACTGAGCATGCTCAAACCATTCAAGGCTTTATACACCTAGCCTCCAGACACTGTAATTTGCAAAACTTAAGCCTTTCTTTGCAAGAGCAACCCTTTGTTCCATTCACTAATCTTGTTGCCCTTCTCTGAACTCGTTCCAACAGCTCTACATCATTCTTAAAATGATGTATCCAGGCCTGGATACAGTACTCAAGGTGTTGCCTGAACACTGCCTTATACAAGGAATAATCACCTCCTTATCCCTGCTAGAAAAATTCTTGTATATCACTGACAAGACACCATGAGCTACTCTTGCAGACGGTCTGCACTGCTCAGAAAACTTCATATCTGCTTGCACAATTATCACCAGGTCCTTTTCACTCTCTACCACTGTCTGTGTAGTACCACACAGTTGATACATTACTCTGGGGTTACTACTTCCCATATGCAATATTTTACATCTGTCAATGTTAAACTTCATTTGCCACCTCTCAGCCCATCTGCTCAACTTTTCTAGATCCTGTTGCAGCAGCGTACTGTCATTAGTGTCATTAACAACCCTGCTGACCTTCGTATCATCTGCAAACTTGGACATTAAGCATGATATACCATCATCATCAATATCATTAATGAATACAGAAAACAACAATGGCCCAACACTGAACTCTGGGGGACTCCACTAATAACAATAGTCCACGAAGAGCAGTGTCCATTGATTACTACTCTGTCTTCTCCCACTCAACCATCTCTTTATCCATAGCAGCAATTTGCCTCCAATACCACACTGCTCCAATTTGTGTGGCAGTCTTTCATGCACAACAGTATCAAAAACCTTTCTAAGATACACATATATGATATCAAAATTATTCTTTGCATCCAGTTCTTTTGTGACTACATCATAGCATCTAATCAAATTGGTCAGACAAGACTTCCCCTTAACAAACCCATGCTGTGCCCAAGCTATATTTGAAGTCTTGTCTAGGTGAACCTGCAATGCTTCTTTAACCAGTGCCTCCATTAATTTCCCTGGAACAGAAGTTAAACTAACAGGTCTGTAATTACCTATCTCCCTTTGATCCTCCTTTGTAGATTAGGGTCACATTTGCATATCTCCAGTCCATGGGTACCTGCACTGAGTCCAAGGAAGCTCTCATAATTATGACTAAGGGTTTGCTTACTTCCTTTGCTGCCTCCTTTAATATAACTGGATAGATTCCATCCACCCCAGGTGCCTTTCTTATGTTTATCTTCAACAATTTCTCCTCCACTTTACTTTCAGTTATTACAAGATTATCTAGCTTACTGCCAGTGTTTAATACACCTCCGGCATTACCCTCCCTGAATAACTCTTCATGTGTGAAAGGAGATGCAAAATATTCATTTTGTTTGTTAGCTACCTGAGCAGGATCATCAACAGTTAAACCATTGATATCAAGTGGACCAACTGATTCATCCCCTTCCTTCTTGAATTTACATAAGTAAAGAAGAAAAATTTCTCACCATAAGCCCTGCAGATCCCTCAAACCTGGAGGTAATCCACAAGACTTATCATAAAATCTCTCCTGTCGTGTTTGGACAGAATTGCAAACAAGAACATTTGTCGTATCTCGCAACTTTTTCAACACAAACTTTGTTTCATAACCAGTTTATCAGTTCATTTAAGATTCAAATCATTAATCCCCAGAAATATTACCATGCTCCCACTAGAGCAATTATGAGAGTTGATAAGCTGTTTGTTACATCATCAATTTCTGGTTCTATGGCATTTATTCCCTTAATATATTTCCCCTTTCTTTAAAATTGTGGTCCCAATTAAGGCTAGCTCTTATGGAATCTAAGCATCCTGTACCGGTTGATAAATTCTGGGGCCAGATTTGGAAATGACTCCCAACACAACATCAAACAGCTGAGTCTCTGGCAAGAAGCTCCCAGGGTGAACTTTCTCCAGGACATCAAACTGCTTCCTCGGTGAATCAACCATGTCGGAGAGTATAGTAAGTTTCAAATTTAACTTATTGCACTGTTGACATCTTGCACATATCTAACTATAAATTCAGAAAAGCACTAGTTAAATTATCTTTATATAAATAAAGAAATGTGTGTTTGTGCATGCACATGTGCATATGAATTATACTCTTTAGTAGACTGTCACTAAGTAAAGGAGAATTCTTACTTGCAACCTTACGTATTTCGCATCAAAATGATCAATAACAAACAATTATGAATATAAGGCTGTAACTTTCTGAATACTTAACTAAATACAAAATCAACTGTCCTACATGATTTGAATTCTCAAAAATAACTGGTACAATTATAATTTTCTACATTGCAATTTACTAGTTACAAGATATTGTTCTCACCAAAATTACATTTATATATATATATATATATATATATATAAATGAATATTAAATATAACCACTTTAAGGTAATGTTTAAAAAGTTAGATATGATAAAGAGGTATTCAGTTGATGAAATGGTTTCAGTGAATGAAAGATTAATAAATCAGGTATGACAGATGCACCTAAAAGTGCAAAGCAGCATTAAAGAATGCAAGAGTATACAAGCAGTTCCCACTTTACAAGTTCCTGGGTTTATGAGTTTTTTTTTTTTTTTTTTTTTTTTCAAGTATCAACAAAATCAAAAATATGAACATTAATTGCAAAAAATGAATGCTAAACATTCGTAAATATTGCATTTCAAACCACGTGCATAGCAATACAATGCGGTGTACCCCACTTTACGATATTTTTATCTGTTCCAGAGACATCATCGTATGGGGAAAATATAGTAACGTGACCCCAATAACACATTATTTTCTGGTAATTCGTTCTACGACCACGGAAGTGAAATTTTCGCTATATAACTCTCTAAAAGATCATTTTAAAAAAGTGTAAATTGTATTAGTTACCAATTCAAATCATTAAAATGCACTACACTTTCATCATTATCATATGTTCTGTTATAAGAACCAATTTTGAATGGCTTTGTGGTATTTTTCTAAAGCACATTTCTGGAGGTCACAACCATAAAACAAAAACAATTTGCACTTTCCAGTTTATTGTGCTTTTCTGTTACTGCAAGCAATTATAAACGGGTAGTAAACTCAATGTTATCGCATTTGTGAAAATAAAGATAGCTTAAATTGTGTGGTTTTTTACGTTATTATGGTGAAATGTGTTTCCCCTTTACTAAAATTTTCAATCATATAAAAAACAAATTTTCAGAATCTTTTCTTCATTTTTTTTTTTTTTTTTAAAGCTTCATAAACTTGTTACTCTACGCAAATCGTATTAGTTGCAGTTTGTGCGTTCCATTAAAAAATGCTTATGCATGCTATTGAAATTTATAAAGAAAAGAGAAGATTATCTTGGAAATAAACACCTCTTGAAGCATTTCTGAAGAAGACAACTCTTTATGCAACAAATTAACAACTGCCGAGCCAATAATGAGTGATCAACAAGTGTTCATTTAGTCGATGATGATGGTGAAGAATGTTTATTCGTAAGTCATTAATAATTTCTCTATTATTATAATTTGCTTGATTTTACAGGCTACGTTTTCATTTCTTTGGATAAATCAATCATTTTTTAAACAAACTAATTAGCTAACTAATTTCATTGTTGATAACGTAACCCCTATTTTTAACATTATTTTTATGGGAAATAAATTCCCACTTTACTAGCACGCTAGGAACGAATTAACTCGTAAAGTCAAGAACTACCTGTATATAAATTTGTATTAATATATTGAATAAAGTATGCATAAATGGATGTGAAAGTTACACAAAGTGCCAGTAACTAGAATGGTGAGAAAAGTAGAAAAAGAAGTGTGGCAGATTTGTGAATTTTAGGTGAAAGGATGTTAATATCCTAAAGGTTAGGATGAATTAAGCAAAATTATGGGCTGAATAACCAAGACAATAGAAAGTGGAAGAACTGTAAAGTAAAATTAATACATCAAAATACTAATAAAATAAAAATAAAAAAATAAAATGAAAAAATGAAAGTGGTATAGCAGTCATCAGATATGGGGGGAAACATATTCAGAAAACGGTCGAATATAGGTAAGGCAAATATGCTTGATCTGATGTAAGCTGAAATAAATATTGATACATGATCAGGTATTTCATCATGGGACTACACCTGACCATGTATCAGGAACTGCATTTCTATACCTGCCCATAGTAGTAGAAGAAAAGTGAAAGGCCAAAAAGCAACGAAAATGAAATTAGTACATTCTAATACAGTATGGACAAGGTCCCCAATGCAGTATAATTTATTTAGGTAAAAATAAGGATTGAGTTATAATAAATATGGTTAATATAAATATGTAGAATTTAGCATAGGATTTAATTTTGCATGCACATGTGCTGATAGGAATTCAATTATTCAATAAATAAATTAGGAACAAGCACATGGTATAGAGTGAGGTATTAAATTGAGGATGGGGAAGGGAAAAAGGAGTATTTTAAATAAATTAAGACGAAAAATAGCAATAGAAGTAGGATAGTAGGAACCTTCAGATCACCTTTGTATACACTAATAGTTTTACGAACGGGAAGAACAGTAGAAATAAACAACCGAAAGACAAAAGGCAAAGAAAAAGTTATTAAATAATGCTAAGTTTGTTGGGTTGTAAAGCCCAACCTTATAGTAAGGGCTCTGGCATTTGTAAGTGTTAGTATAAAAGGGAGCTAATACCAAATGCTTGTATTGAAAGTAAAAAAATGTGTTGAAACATGCCGAGAATCTAAAACGAAACCAAAATTATAATAAGAAAGTGAAAGTGAACGATACCTGGAGTATTTCAAGAAATGCGTAGCGGAAATAATATACATAGCAGAAGGAAAAAGGCAGGGAGATGAAGTGCACATATTCAGTAGAGTAGATGAATTGCATGCAAACTTCAACTACACTGACAATATATCTACATGATAAAGCAATTTATAGTAGCATAGTTGACTTCATAGTAAGCTGCAAAGAAATGCAAAACAGTGGGAAAAATAGTGACCTGTATTGTCGTATTTAAAATACAAGTGTATGGAGATAATTCCAAATTAGCGTTGGAAAAAGAAATGTGGTTGGAATAGTATTACTTTACCGTGATAGAGTCATACAAAATTATAAAAATAAACATACTGCCGTTAATAAATAAATAAAGAGTGTTGAACAATACAGTGGCAAAAAACATACAAGTTAGACCAAATGATGAGGCTAGGTTATATTAAGCTGAATAGTGTCATAGAAGGGAATGATTGTAAACATATCAGAGTATAGAAAAAAAAGAATCATCAAATGTTTTGAGATATGAATAGATTAATAATTATAATCTGTAGTCCAAAAAGGTGTAGTAAGAATTCAATTTATAGAGTCCAATTTAACAAGAAAATACATCTAAGGAAAGAGAACTAATTTAAATACATGGATTAAAGAATGTGAAATAATTCCAGGGATATAAGTAACATGGTGACTTTAGATCCAATTATAGAAAAACAGGAAATAAATCCATGTATATAAAACAATTCCAAGGAAACAACTATAGTATGGAAGAACAGGAAATAATTCCATGAATATAAAACCAGATGAATCCGCAGGTAGTAATCAGGTGTGAATTCACTGGGGAAAGAATAGTAAATGAATCCAAGGACAAAGAACCAGTTGACATATCCAATGGTAGTGTAGTAAAGAATCCAATTATGAAAGAACCGGTAACAAGTCTATGGACATGAAACAGTTCAATCTTAAGAAGGAAGAACAAGAAGTAAT
This sequence comes from Mastigoproctus giganteus, assembly GCF_048544385.1. Classification (NCBI taxonomy): domain Eukaryota; kingdom Metazoa; phylum Arthropoda; class Arachnida; order Uropygi; family Thelyphonidae; genus Mastigoproctus; species Mastigoproctus giganteus. The sequence goes on from NC_143582.1 coordinate 136,943,468, forward strand.
TCCAAGGAATCAAACATTTTGGATGTCTCTAAACCTAATAGTGATGTTGTTAGGAGATTGTATAAAGTGATTTTATACAAAGTTTAGTGGTAAAGACCAAAGGCACTAAAATCTGAAGATTGCTATATAATTTTAATAGAAAATCTAGAGATGGATTTTCAAAGGTCTAGTATGTTAACACAAGCTTGAAAAAACAAGACCTACAAAAGATATGCAAATTCTACATATAAATAAACCGTATCTTAAAACAAATTAGTAGAAGTCACGTCACCAAAGACTCAACATGAGCAGTTGATTATAAGTAATTTCATTAATAATTATTAAAACAAATCCAATGGATACATAAGAAAAGTGAAACCATAACAGTAGAAACTTAGTGAGTACAGAGACACAGTAATCAATCCGAAGAAAATAGTTGCATCGGAAATTGTATATAGGTCGAATTCCACTTACCAAGTAGTGGAATTCCACCAGATAATTTTACAACTATACATATACATTTAGAATTGACCAGTACATAGTAAATTATAACTGAATTTATTTATGATAATATGGGAAACTATATTGAAACAATATTTTACAAAGTAAATAGGGATATTATTGTTGATCAGCTTATTATAAAGGATTTGTAGAGCTTTGGTGAACAGCAGTTGGTTACTGCATATGTTAGCTAATCTAATGGCTTCGGTACAAATTATATTTTTATGTATTTTGTTGAAAATATGGGAATGCCAGTTGGTAAGGTAGATGACATCAAAGTTAAATTTATTTCTTTTATCATATATGTCAATACTATATGGAGGTGAAGTATTGCTAAGAGTAATATTGAGGTCAAGGAAGTTGCCTGTGTGATTAGTGGAGTTTTCTTTGTTTGGTTTAAGTTCACTAGGGTAAATAGCGTTGGCTAAAGGTTCAAAGTTAGTATTTAAGACTAGGATGTCACGGCCTCCGTAGCCGAGTGGTCAGGAGCAGGAGTGCAGTAGCACACGCTCTTTGAGTAGACCGGGGTTCAAGCCGCCCCTGACTGCTGAATATGGTCAATCTGCCAACGCGCACTGGACCAGCGTTGCAGATTATAATCCATTTCCCTCAGCATGAATTGTTGAGGAGGCTTCCATCCTACAGTGGGTTGACAATGGCTGCCGTCTACATATCTGAAAGCTAACAGGTTATAATTAGGATTATTTATGGTGTATAGTTCTTCATAATAATGAAAAAAGGTTAGATACTAAGCTGAATATTTGGGAGCCCATAGGAACATCAATAGTTTGTAGGTAAGTTTGCCATTGAAGATATAGTTATTGAGTAAACAGAGATTTACATAGTTGTTCATGTATTTTCATTTATGTTTAATTTATCTTTGTATCTGTGATAAAGTTGTTTTAGCACAGATATCAGTAAATTACGTGGTATAGAGGTAAAAAGGTTGGTGAAATCAAATGTTTCTATGTTTGTTTTGGTAATATTAGATTTGAAAGTGTTGATGACAGCTAGGTTATTATTTATTACCCAAGTAGATGTGAGATTATTAAAAAGTTTTTTGGAAGTTTGAAAAAATGTTTGGCTAGAAGGTAGCAGCAGCCACTGTTTTTTGAGCTGGTAATGAATCTGAAATCTACAGGTTGTTTATGGAATTTAGCAATCATATAGAGAAATGGTAGGGTTGAGTTCTGTAATTTAGCATGTAGTTTTTTATGTAAAGCAATTAGCTTCTTAACTGTGGCAGAAGGATTAAGATAGCAGGGAGTGAAACTGGGATTATTTTCTTAATGCTTACAAAATATGGCAAAGTTGTTGGAAGCTTTACCTACCAGGGTGATCATAAAATTGTCTTGTAACTCTTTTAAAATGTTTTTTAAAGTTGTAGTAGGGTGTATAAAAGTTATTGTACAGTTTGTAGACATTAGATATAGCTTTTACTATGTAATGATAGATGGTGAATTTTGGTATGCTTCATGTGGAATGTTGTATTTTGAAGGCAGTTTGTCAGCAAAATGTATTAGATTTAAATATAATACTCTGTTGATATTATTAATATTAGCTTTATTTATAGGTCTGTATTTAAAACCTTTGCTCATAGTATTTTTAGGTCATGGTTCTTAATGATGTTAAGATTGCCAATAATATGCCCATGATATTGATCAATATATGGGGCATAAATAGGGTTGTTGCAGTAGCATGGGAGATCAGTATGTAGAATATTACCTATGTTAGTAGCTAGTTGATTATAGTTACAAATTTTTAAGCCTAATGGAGGATCGTAATTGTAAGAATGATGTATATCAAATTTGTATAGACTGTTTGAAGGTAATAGGTTATTATCCTTATTAAGTAGAGAGGACCAGAATATATTGTTGAACCACTTTTGTGTAAATTTAATATTGCAAAATTCAATGCAGTGGGTAGTAAAATAGCCAATTCTATAAAGACCAATGTCTTGTAAGATGTGTTTTAGTTGGATATTGTTGAACCTGAATTTATGATAGAACAAAAACTAAAGCTTTAAGGATTGATTTTTTGATGTTAATAAGGAAATGGTTTATTATGGATAAATTAAGAGTAGTATGGTCCCATGAACTGAGTAAGTTATTAAAATCAAACTTTATATTTTTGATGGATTATGCTTTTTGTTAACATGTGAGTGTCTGCATTTTTTAGTTAGCATGATATGACTAAGAATAAATAATTTGTAAACACAGTGTTTGGTGTTTAGAGAACTATTGCTAAATAAAATATTATGAAGAATTTGTCGTTTAATCCATGTGGATACACATATAAAGATATGTTCCCCTCCATATCTGATGACAGCTATACCACTTTCATTTTATTTTTATTAGTATTTTGATGTACTAATTTTACTTTAGTTCTTCCACTTTCTATTGGCTTAATAATTCAACCCATAATTTTGCTTAATACATCATAACCTTTAGGATATTAACATTCTTTCACCTTTCACAAATCTACTACACTTCTTTTTCTACTTTTCTTATCCTTCTAGTTACTGGCACTTTGTGTAACTTTCACATCCATTTCTGCATACTTTATTCAATATATTAATACAAACTTTTATATATGCAGGGTGTCTCAAAAATATTGGTACAAACCTTTAGGGTAGGTAGGTAACATCTAAAGGAATGTGAATCACATAGGAACCCATAACCGGAAACGTCACGGGAAAGTAGTAGCAGAGGCACAAGAAGCAGAAATGACACAAGACAGTAATTAGTGGCAAACATTTATTTGACATAATATTAACAATGGAGTATGTGATGGATGCATTTCATAATGTTACAACAGATGCTCGAAGGATCCACCATGAGACGGGATGCATGCGTGACACCGACGCAGCATGAATTGGCAGACACGGTCGAACACACCTGGAGTTTCTTTGACAGTAGCAGCAGTGCAGACAAGTCTTACCACGAGATCCATTTCCGTCTCCACAGGCGATTCATACACGGCAGATTTGATGGCCCCCCAGAAAGAAATCGAGGCTCGATAAATCAGGCGGGCGTGGGGCGCCAGGCAACGGGTCCACCACGCCATCCATCGACGCCCAAAACGCCTGTTCAAATGGTCATGAACACACCTTCCATAATGGGCAGGTGCCCCGTCATGTTGAACCAAATGTTGCGTCTCACATTTGCTGGAACATTGTCAAGTAACCCTGGTAGAACTTGTTCAAGAAAGATCTGATATTTAACGGAGTTCATGCAGGATGGTAACAGATATGGGCCGACTAAGCAGTCACCGACCACACCTGCCCACACATTTATTGCGAAGCAATGTTGTGCTGCATGGGCCCCCTGTGATTCCATACACTAGGTGCCTGTCTGCCAGCTCAGTTCATATATTGATGCATGCTCTTCGTGCGGTGACTACTGCTTGAATGAGTAAACCAGAAATTTTCCCTCTCGCGAACTGATGAACAGCACCATGTACCGACTTACGGTGACATTTCTGGTTATGGGTTCCTATGCGATTCACATTCCTTTAGATGTTACCTACCTCCCCTAAACATTTGTACCAATATTTTTGAGACACCCTGTGTGTGTGTGTGTGTGTGTGTGTGTGTGTGTGTGTGTGTGTGTGTGTGTGTGTGTGTGTGTGTGTGTGTGTGTGATAATTCAAAATAAAACATAAGCCAGTAGCATGGCAAAAATGTAGAGCGAAAAATTAACATAAAAATAACGTCAAATAAAATAAACCAAACAAGGAAGGCGAAGTAAAGGTGATAAGACAAACAGTAGCCAATAGTCCCCTATATAATTTAGCACTTTAAATCCATAACACCAATATAAAATTTAAACTAATGCCAATTATAATATGATTTAGCGGTACCCCACCCCCCTCGAAGGTACTAGTTCCAAAAACATGAAATATCACCAAAAAAGGGGTTAAAAGAACTACTAAAAGTAAAACAAAATATCAAAATAATAGAATGACCTTTATGCCTCATATCGACAGAGGACCATGAGGCCAATAATGGTCATGGAATCGCTGCATTTCAATCACTATACAAATCGTCGCAAAGATCGAAGAACCAAACCACCCATTCCTCCTACAATCAATCCACCAGTGCAGAGGATTTGCATGGCATTTTGTTTGTTATTTGGTTTTCAGGAGCATTAGCAACTAAGGCCATATCGCTCCGGGATATGAGGTGGTCATTCCCTGACCTTTCCGCATCCTCCGTATTTGGTGGTGATGGGCTCGAACCCCGGTCTAATCAAGAAGCATGTGTTACGCACTGCTGCTCCTTTCCACCTGGCTACAGAGGCACCTCTTTGCACGGCAGTGGTCCTTATACAGTGAAAAATAATTTATAGAACAGACAGCACTCTAGATCACAGCCACACCACTGACATAATGTAAGCTTAGCCAGCTTATATAAAAGAAAAGAAAGGAATAGATGGCAGCACAGGCGCTGCTTATTTATCATATCAACCCACTACAACCACTGATTTATATTTAATTAATGGCTTAAAAGTTTAACATAAAATAAATAAATAAATATTAGAGGCAGCAAAATGCACATCCTCCATACGAAGCCACAATATATCCGATAATTCAAAATAAAACATAAGCCAGTAGTATGGCAAAAATGTAGAGCGAAAAATTAACATAAAAATAAGGTAAAATAAAACAAACCAAACAGGGAAGGGGAAGTAAAGATAAGACAAACAGTAGCCAGTAAAAACAGACAAACAGTAGTAACTAAATTATATAGTCCCTATATAATTTAGCACTTTAAATCCAATTAATAACACCGATATAAAATTTAAACTAATGCCAATTATAATATGATTTAGCGGTACCCCTCTCGAAGGTACCGGTTGCAAAAAACATGAAATATCACCAAAAAAAAGGGTTAAAAGAACTACTAAAAGAAAAACAAAATATCAAATTAATAAACTGACCATCATACCCCATATCTAGAGTACTACGAGACCATGGAACTGGTACCTTCGAGGGGGGGGGGGTACCGCTAAATCATTATAATTGGCATTAGTTTAAATTTTATTTCGGTGTTATTAATTGGATTTAAAGTGCTAAATTATATAGGGGACTATCGGCTACTGTTTATGTCTTATTACCTTTACTTCCCCTTCCCTGTTTGGTTTATTTTATTTTACGTTATTTTTATGTTAATTTTTCGCTCTACATTTTTGCCATACTACTGGCTTATGTTTTATTTTGAATTATCGGATATATCGGAGCTTCTTGTGGAGGATGTGCATTTTGCTGCCTATAATGATAGCTTAATATTTATTTATTTTCTTATTTTATATTAAACTTTTAAGCCATAAATTAAATGTAAATCAGTGGCAGTAGTGGGTTGATATGCTAAATAAGCACGCCTGTGCCACCATCTATTCCTTTTTCTTTTATATAAGCTGGCTAAGCTTTTTTTTTTTTTTTTTGTTTTTATGTAAACTCCAAATACGAGAGGCGTTAGAACCTATAGTACTTAGTACCGTGCTTGGGTTGGAGGTTGAGAAGATGAAAGAAGATATTTGTTGGCATTGGACTTAAACTTCTGTAGACCATAATTTTCAGGAAATACGTATGAAAGAAGGTTGTTCCAGAAAACGGCAGTTGAATGAATAAACAAGGAAGATGAAAAGTTGGTTCTGTGAGTTTGAAGTTGGACAGTAAATGGATGTTGGCTGGTGGCAGTACGCGTTCGGACTGTTTTGAAAGAGAGAGCAGGAATTATAGCAACTAATTCAGAAGAACAGTGCCCATGGAAGTATCTGTAGAAGAGGCATGCAGCAGAAACAGTACGTCTATGAGACAGCGAGTGCAGAGACACTGTTAGATTTGAGTCATTAATTAACCTAACTGCCCTCTTCTGAATGGAATCTAGAAGCCTGAGAGAGGTTTTGGGGGCACCACCCCAGATGTGGGAACAATATTCCATGGCAGGGCAGATTTGCGATTTATACAGAGTGAGCAGCTGTTTGGAAGAAAAGTAACGCCTAGAGCGAAAGAAAAAAACCAAGTTTTTTAGATGCAGAAGAAGCAATATTTGTAATGTGCTTGTGCCAAGAGAGATTAGAAGTAAGGGTAATCCCCAAAAGAGATATATCATTTTGCCTAGAAATTGGAATGTCACTAAAGATAAGCATAGGAGCAGAAGAATCCTTTTTGTGAGAGATAAGACAAGACTGAGTTTTAGAAGGGTTGAAATCAACTACGTTGTCTTTGCCCCACTGGAGAATTACCTGAAGAGCGGCATTTAAGGAATTGGTAGCAGATTTTCGAGAAGTTGAAGCTGATTGAGCAGGACAAGGTTTCTCAAAATGGAAAGTGGAATGCAATGTGCTATAATCGGCAAAACTATGGATAGGATTTCTAGTCAATGGAAGAAGGTCATTAATATACAAGAGGAAAAGAGTGGGGGAAAGAACTGAACCTTTGGGGACACCGGCATTAGTGGAGAAGTTAGAAGACAGAGAGCCATCTACCATTACCCTCAGTGAGCGATCAGAGAGAAAACTGGATAACCAATTACTAAAAACAGTTGGCAAATCATAAGATGGAAGCTTGTTTAGAAGACCTTTATGCCAAACACGATCGAAAGCCTTTGAGATGTCAAGAGCAACTATTTGTGTTTCACCAAACCTTTCCATTGAATTAGTCCATAAATGGGTAACAACATAAGCCAGAATATCACCAGTGAATCGACACTGACGGAATCCATACTGGCGATCGTTGATCAGACAGGAGGCGGTTAAAATTTAGCGGTTAATTGATTTCTCCATTACTTTAGAAAGAGTAGAAGTAATTGCAATGGGAAGCTAATTGGATGGGGGGGGATTTGTCACCCTTTTTAGGAACTGGCTGGATATGAGCAAATTTCCAAGTAGAAGGAAAAACACTTTTGGAATAAGAAAGTGAAAAAAGGCGGCAAAGAATAGGAGTAAGTTCAGCAGCACAGGTTTTGAGAACAAGTGGAGAAATACCATCGGGAACAGGAGCTTTCTTAGCATCAAGATTCATCAAAATCCTTCTGACATCCTTTTGGCTGAAGACCACAGGAGGCATTGAATGGAGCGTGTTGGGAATAGTGGGAGGTGTTTTACCAAGATCGTTAATGCATGAGTTGAAAGAAAAAAGATGTTGCTAGCAGGTCAGCTTTATCCTTGACTGAAGTGACAACAGAACCATCTGGTTTGGACAGAGGTGGGAGCAGAGATGGGCAAAAGTTGCAGCCAATAGCTTTGGCAAGAGACCAGAATGCTCAGCTACCATTAGGGCAAGAAGCAAGTTTTCTACTCTTAGCCTGTTCAAACTCTAGTTTGGACTGGTTAATAACTGCTTTACAATTGTTGCGAGCTTTGGTGTAGGCAGAAAATGAAACTGAAGAATTAGAAGCAAGCCAATTACGATATGCAACATTCTTCTCTTGAACAGCCTTAGAACATTTACTGGAAAACCAAGGTTTAGATAAAGGACGAGATTTTAAAGTGGAGTGTGGGATAAAGGATTCCATTCCTGCAAGAATAATTTCACTGACACGATCTGAGCAAACGTTGACATCAGACGTTTTGAAACAGTAATCCGACCAAGGAAAAGAAGAAAAGAAGTGTCGCAGGTCAACCCATTTTGCATTCTTGTAATGCCAAAAAACACGAGGTTGAGAACAGCCATGAGATAAAGGTTCTATTGGAGAAGAGACAATCACCAAGTTGTGATCTGAAGTGCCTAAAGGACCTCTCACTTCGACCGTGTACGTAGAAGGTTGTTTGTGAGAAAAAGATCAAGCGTATTGGCTGTATGATTAGGATTGTCCGGTATTCTTGTAGGTAAATGAACAACCTGTGCAAGATCATTAGTAATTGCAAAACCCTCAGCATCTCGACCAGCTGGGTCGGTGTGACTAGAAAATGGAAGCCAGCTGGAGTTGTGAACATTAAAATCACCAAGGAAAGTTGGACTGGAGAAAGTCAAGTTGCAAAGAGAGGAAGTCAAAGAGCTCCAAGTGATTAGTGGAGTTGGGAGAACAGTAGAGACAACAGATGAATTTGACACAATGAGGTAGAGAGATTTTAAGCCAGAGAAGATCAAAGAGAACAGATTCCAAAAAATTTGGAATCTTGGATTCCAAGATTCCAAAAGTCTCTGACAGGGAATATCAGAACGGACATATGCACAAGTACCACCTTTGAGGCAAAAAGAATCATACAGCGAATAATTTGGGCATCTGAGATGAGCAGTAGTTTAATCAACCGATAACTGAGATTCTGTCAGAAAAAGTACATGGGGTTTGGCAGACTGCAAGTAGAAATGGACATCGTTGAGATTAGAATTGAGACCACATATATTTGTGAAATGAATTTGGAGGTGCTTGGGAGATTTAGATCTTTTTGCAGATAAGCTTGCTCTATTAGTTTGACAATTTATGGTGTATTCATTAGTAAGAAAAAGTGGGTGGGACATGCTTTATGAAGTAATGAAATTTTTGGATATGGCATACACATGGTAAGACTATACCTAGATCCTTGACATAACGTGGCCTCGACAATGCTCCCCGCATACACACTACTCAGACTCCTTCCAGTCACTATCTGGCAGAGTAGAGGTAGCAAGATTATACACTAGCTGATCTGAAAGCCTCCTAGAGAGTTACCAATAGGTTCGGTCCGGTGTACTAACTAGCGGCCGGCCTGCGAACACCGTTTTAGAGCTGTACCCTCGAAATGTATGGAATATTGTATCTCATCACGATGTTCATCATAACCTCAAAAGTCATCAATCATACTGCATGATGGAAGAGATGGGGAAGGGTTGACCTGAACTTAGCTCTAGAGACTAAACATGGGTTCCACCACTTCAAGCCTCCAATAAGCAAAGTGGTGGTATTGCACCAGTTGATGAGAGTCATCTACCACCTAGTACTGCCTGGTAACATAGAGGGGCGGCGTACCTCCATATGGTGTGGGCGCCACACCTCTACCCCTGCTTGCATTGGTTCACACCTGGATGGTCACCCACCGTGTACTTGTGCATGGAGCTTACATTATGTCAGTGGTGTGGCTCTGATCTAGAGTGCTGTCTGTTCTATAAATTATTTTTCGCTGCATAAGGACCACCGCCATGCAAATCCTCTGCATTGGTGGATCGATTGGAGGAGGAATGGGTGGTTTGATTCTTCGATCTTTTCGCCTTTATGACGATTTGTATAGCAATTGAAATGCAGCGATTCCATGACCATTATTGGCCTTGTGATCTCCTCTGTCGATATGGGGCATAATGGTCAGTCTGTTATTTTGATATTTTGTTTTTCTTTTAACTCCTTTTTTTTTGGTGATATTTCACATTTTTCGGAACTGGTACCTTCGAGGGGGGTACCGCTAAATCATATTATAATTGGCATTAGTTCAAATTTTATATTGGTGTTATTGGATTTAAAGTGCTAAATTATATAGGGGACTATCGGCTACTGTTCATGTCTTATTACCTTTACTTCCCCCTCCCTGTTTGGTTTATTTTACTTTATGTTATTTTTATGTTAATTTTTCGCTCTACATTTTTGCCATACTACTGGCTTATGTTTTATTTTGAATTATCGGATATATCGGAGCTTCATGTGGAGGATGTGCATTTTGCTGCCTCTAATGATAGCTTAATATTTATTTAATGTTAAACTTTTAAGCCATTAATTAAATATATATGTATGTGTGTAAAATGTTGTCCCTGGACTTTGAAGTAGTGGCCATCCTGAAGTTGACATCACTGCTGCAAAAAAAAAAAAAACTATGGAATTAAAATTCTGGAAATTTAGAAGCTCATAGAACAAAACATACATACCTAGGCAAGGATGGCATACTGAGGAACGCAAAAGAAGGCTTTCTGCACCTTCCAAATGCCTATATTTGGGGTTGACTATTAGGACACTATATATTTTGGGATATATAGTCATGAATTATCCAACTTGTGGTATACCTCAACAATGATGCAAATAACCTGCAAAACATATGAAATAGGCAACTCACAAAGTTAAACCAAAATGATTCATTATAACTTTATGGACTTAAAATTAATGAAAAATTTTAACTCAAGAAATTTAATGCATTAAGTTGTAAACCTTGTTTGCTCATTGCTATATATATGCCCTACTCGAATAATAATTCTTTATAACTCTAAGAGCATGAGGCATTTATCCTACATTTCTTGAGTGCAATACTGAGGCAGCTCATATTGTGCATGCATTTGTCATAAGTTGCCCAAGTATTGCACTACTATAAATTATTAAGCACTGTTCTGATGGAAAAATGAATCACTATTTATTTAGAGTGTGTGTGCCACTACCAAATTGCTGGTTCAAACTGTGCTTGGAGTCTCATCAGTGGGAGTATTAGGCACTGCAGACCCACACAATCCAGTGATAATAATAACCATAAATGTGACTTTCCAGAGAGTGCAACAAGTAAAATAAACTAAATAATTTAGAGCTAAAAATTCATGCTATGAGGACTATAAAACATTACTGAAACATTACAAAACATGGCTATGCCCTATTTGTACAATAACATTTTATAATTCTTATGCCATGAGGCTTTTATCATAAATTTCTCAAGTTTATTTAACCTGCTACATCATCTGAAATCTCACATATTGTCAATATATCACTTGCTACAATGACACTGAAAAAAAAAATGACTATGTCCTCCTCTTACAATAATAAAGATTTTCCGTTAACCTCAGTGTAAGGCACACACATCACTTTATAAATTATGATATGCACTTAATTGAACAGTTTGGAAAATAACAATTTCAATTTTAATGATTTTTTTTTTTTTTTTTGTTTTTTTTTGATTTGGTAGTTGTTGGCGCATCGGCTTCTGTGGCCATATTGCACCTCCCAAGGTTTTTGCAGTACTTTGATCCAAGCCCGAGGCGGGAATCGAACCCGCGACCTTTGGGTTGCCGGGCAGGTACTTTACCCACTCGGCTAGCCCGGTCGGCTCAATTTTAATGAACTTATTTTGCAGCATCATTAATGATTATGCTATAAGCATAGCATTAGTACAGGGCGTTTGATGCAAGAAAGCAAGCTTATGCAGCATCAGCCAAAAAATAAAATAAAATAAATAAATAAATAATAAAAAAAAAATAATAAATAAAAAATAACCAGGTCCACTTCACCCCTCTGTTCATTCGAAATACCTGACCAGCTGAGCCTTAAACTTATTTAGGCTATCACCTTCCACGACAAGGGATGGAAGTCTATTCCACCAACCAACCAACCGCTGGCTAAAGGCAAATTTCCTCACGTCTATCCTACATCTGTCTTTTCTCAATTTGAATTTATGCCCTCTCAGGTGATTATTCTGAGCAAAAGGAAGAATCCCATCAGCATTGAGCATGCTCAAACAATTCAAGGCTTTATACACCTCTATCAGATCACCTCGCCGGTGCCTAGTCCCCAGACACTGTAATTTGCAAAACTTAAGCCTTTCTTCGTAAGAGCACCCCTTTGTTCCATTCACTACTCTTGTTGCCCTTCTCTGTACTCGTTCCAGCAGCTCTACATCCTTCTTGAAATGAGGCCTCCAGACCTGTATACAGTACTCTAGGTGTGGCCTGACCATTGCCTTCTACAAGGGAATAATCACCTCCTTATCCCTGCTAGAAAAATTCCTATATATCATCAACAATACACTATGAGCTACTCTTGCAGCCCAGAAAACTTCATATCTGCTTGCACAACCACCCCCAGGTCCCTTTCATTCTCTACCACTGTCAGTGTAGTACCACAGAGTTTATATGTTGCTCTGGGGTTGCTGTTTCCCATATGTAGTACTTTACATTTGTCAATGTTAAACTTCATTTGCCACCTCTGAGCCCATCTGCTCAACCTTTCCAGATCCTGTTGCAGAAGCATAGTGTCAGTAGTGTCCTTGACAACCCTGACAACCTTCGTATCGTCTGCAAACTTGGACATTAAGTTTGATATACCATCATCAATATCATTTATAAATACAATAATGGACCCAATACTGAACCCTGAGGGACTCCAATAATAACATTAGTCCACGATGAGCATTGTCCATTGATTATCACTGTCTTATCCCCCTCTAACCATAGCAGCAATTTGCCTCCAATGCCACACTGCTCCAATTTGTGCACACACTGCTATAATTTGTATGTATCCCATGCATTTTTCTTCTCTGTCATATGTCTCATTAGTTCATCTGACATCCACTTAGGCCTAAACCTTGAACAATATTTCTTAGTTGGTATGTAAAGCCTAGTAGCTTCCAAGATAAGTTCTTTGAATGCTTCCCATTTTGAATTTGCTGTTGGTAACATAATCAGTTGGTCCCACTGCATAGAATTTAAATACTGTCTCAGTCCATCGTAGTCGCCTTTACGAAAGCAATAACCCTTCCCTTTACCCCTAATGGTAGTTACCTCTTTGAGTAAATCCCACTTCAGCACACTGTGATCACTGCCACCTAGTGGTTCATTTACCTGCAGATTCTGAATGCATGAAGAATCACTACTGATAATGAAATCAAGATTATTACTCCCTCTAGTTGCCTCCCGAACATGCTGATGTAGAAAACAATCATCCAATAAATCCACAAAAGCCTTGCTAGTGTGTGAGTGACCAGTCCCCAAATTCCAGTCAATATCTGGGAAATTTAAATCCCCCCATTAGAAGATTCTGATTTACTGGCCCACTATTTCTCAGTACAGTTTCTTATTATGCTCATCAGAGTCATTAGGCCTATAGCACACTCCTACTCTCAATTTTGATCTCCCAATGCTTATGTCACACCAAACTGACTCTACACTGCACTGTCCAGCAATGTCGACTGGCTTCACTTCCTTGGATTTTATGTATTTCTTAACTAATAGCATAACCCCTCCTCCTTTCCTATCCTGCCTATCCTTTCTGTAGACACTGTACTCCCCAAATTCCAGTTCTGCATTCCTTATATCTGTGTGACACCACGTCTCTGAAATCCGTCAATATCTGCCTTTGATGTTTTCAGCAATACCTCAAATTCATCAAATTTATTTACTAAACTCCTAGCATTGGTGTACACGCAAGTATACATGAACCTGTTCTTTTTCTTAGCAACCCTAACACAACCCATGTGTTTACTTGTACCCCAATGATTCCCAGCAGTCTCTGAAATATCCTGCACCTTATTTTCCAGGCTGCGGTTCATTCCAATAGAAGCAGTGCAAGAATCACTTTCACCTCTGCCATTGGCTACTGTTAATCTATTAGTCCTTGTATCCCCCCAATCTAGCAGTTTTCCGACCCACCTAACACTGCCTCGATAGCATCAGCAAACATTCTTGCACCCTTTCTATTTAAGTGTATCCCATCCCTGTAGAAGCAGTCTCTCCTGTTAACAAGTACAGACCGTACTGAAAAAAAATTCTACCCCTTGAGCCTTGCACAATCTTTTCATAGCCGAATTGATCGACAGGGCTCTCATCATATACTCCCTCCTATCGTGTCTGGTCAGAATTGCAGACACTTTCAAATTCAACCCTAATTCACAGCTTTTTTTCAACAGTGACCTGTACTTGTTAAGTAATTCCGCCGGTCTCCTACTCTTAATATCATTAGTGCCAACGTGTACAACTATATCACCTTTTGCGCCCTTAAAAGATGATATCCGCTGTACAACGTCATCAACCTTTGCCCCTGGCAGACATACCCTGGTCCTGTTCCACCTATCCTTTTTACAAAGCATGTTACCCGTTTCCCTGACAATAGAGTCACCAACAACTACTAGTTCCTTTGGGACCAGCGCATTCTACCTTGGGGGCTGCCGCTGTGTTGCGTAATGACCAAGTGCAAGCTCTGGCATTGGTATGGGCAGCTGAGAGCTTGATGGGCCCCTTCAATTTAGTTCATTCGAGGGCATCCACCCTGTCCTTCAAGCTCTCACATAGGCCCATAACAATGCTGAGTTGTCGCCTGATTTCCTTACACTCCTTGCATCGTGCACACACAAAGACATCCCCATGGCCGTATCATGCCCCGTACCTGACTGCTCCACAAACATCAAGCAAGTAGTGCATTTTAATAGGCTGTGATTCAGAGGGCAACTGCACCCCCCCCTCAGTTCTCCCCTGAGCCACAGAACTCCCATTAGCTTGAGCCTTTTGCTTTGCTGCTCTGAGTCACGATTTCGATTTAATTTCAATAAAATTTCAATTTCAGTACAAAATTAAAACCCTAAACTTATATCCCGACACAGTTATAACACTCTATTTATGTTTCAGTATCAAGTGTTATCTACGAAATCCCTTTATATAACTTCCGTATCAAGTTAAGTATTAATTATTTATGTTACGTAACCCAAGTTATATGTATCCAGTAGCCAGTTATATGTATAGTTAAAAGTACAATTTAATTGACAATGAAGTTCAACAAGATTAATTGACAATATTATGTACTATACTATATTAAGCTTATGCTATCTATTTCGAGATATTTTGTATCGCGTAACAATGGTGGCTATTTATGAACGGTAAACACGTGGATTATCCTTTCCAATACTAAGTAATACCTACAAAATCTCTATCTAAGTTACTTTAAACTAAGTATCTTAATAGGAATATAAAGCTACTCTAGAAAATAAGTTAATATGCAGGAGAGATTGCTTCTACAGGTATGGGATACACTTAAATAGAAAGGGTGCAAGAATATTTGCTGATGCTATCGAGGCAGTGTTAGGTGGGTCGGAAAACTGCTAGCTTGGGGGAAGACAAAGACCAATAGATTGACAGTAGCCACTGGCAGAGGTGAAAGAGATTCTTGCACTGCTTCTATTAGAATGAGCAGAAGCCTGAAAAACAAGATGCATGGTATTTCAGAGACTGCTGGGAGCCATTGCGGTACAAGTAAACATATGGGTTGTGTTAGGGTAGCTAAGAATAGAAACAGGTGCAGGTATACTTGTGTGTACACCAATGCTAGGAGTTTAGTAAATAAATTTGATGAATTTGAGGTATTGCTCAAAACATCAAAGGCAGATATTGTTGGGATATCAGAGACGTGGTGTCACACAGATATAAGGGAATCAGAACTGCAATTTGGGGAGTACAACGTCTACAGAAAGGATAGACAGGATAGGAAGGGAGGAGGGGTTATGCTATTAGTTAAGAAACACATAAAAACCAAGGAAGTGAAGCCAGTCGACATCGCTGGACAGTGCAGTGTTGAGTCAGTTTGGTGTGACAAAAGCACTGGGAGATCAAAATTGAGAGTAGGAGTGTGCTATAGGCCTAATAACTCTGATGAGTATAATAAGGAACTGTACAGGGAAATAGAGTGGGCCAGTAAATCAGAGAGTCTTATAATGGGAGATTTTAATTTCCCAGATATTGACTGGAATTTGGGGGCTGGTTACTCACACACTAGCAGGGCTTTTGTGGATTTATTGGATGATTGTTTTCTACATCAGCATGTTCGGGAGGCAACTAGAGGGAGTAATACTCTTGATTTGATTATCAGCAGTGATTCTTCATGCATTAAGAATCTGCAGATAAATGAACCACTGGGTGGCAGTGATCACAGTGTGCTGAAGTGGGATTTACTCAAAGAGGTAACTACCATTAGGGGTAAAGGGAAGGGTTATTGCTTCCGTAAAGGCGACTACGATGGACTGAGACAGTATTTAAATTCTATACAGTGGGACCAACTGATGATGTTACCAACAACAAATTCAAAATGGGAAGCATTCAAAGAACTTATCTTGGAAGCTACTAGGCTTTACATACCAACTAAGAAATATTGTTCAAGGTTTAGGCCAAAATGGATGTCAGATGAACTAATGAGGCATATGGCAGAGAAGAAAAATGCATCGGATACTTACAAATTAACACATGACACAGAAGCCTATGATAGATACAAGTTGATATGCAACCAAGTTACAAAGGAGGTTAGGCAGGCGAAGGCAGATTACGAGAAATCCTTGGCAAGGGATGCAAAGAAAAACAGCAAAGAGTTCTTTACTTATGTAAACTCTAGAAGGAAGGGGATGAATCAGATTGGTCCACTTGATATTGATGGGTCAACTGTTGATGATCCCGCTCAGGTAGCTAACAAACTAAATGAATATTTTGCATCGACATTCACACATGAGGAGTTATTCAGCAAGGGGAATGCCAGAGGTGTATTCAACTCTAGCAGTAAGCTACAGAATCTTGAAATAACTGGGAGTAAAGTGGAGGAGAAACTGTTGAAGATAAACACAAGAAAGGCACCCGGGGTGGATGGGATCTATCCAGTTATATTAAAGGAGGCAGCAAAGTAAGCAAACCCTTAGCCATAATTATGAGAGCTTCCTTGGACTCAGGGGTGGTACCCATAGACTGGAAATGTGCAAATGTGACCCCAATTCACAAAGGAGGATCAAAGGCTGACACAAGTAATTATAGACCTGTGAGCTTAACTTCTGTTCCAGGAAAATTAATGGAGGCACTGGTTAAAGAAGCACTGCAGGATCATTTAGACAAGACTTCAGTTATAGCTCAGACACAGCATGGTTTTGTTAAGGGGAAGTATTGCTTGACCAACTTGATTGGATACTATGATGCAGTCACAAAAGAACTGGATGCAGGGAATAACTTTGATATTATATACTTGGATCTTAGAAAGGCTTTTGATACTGTTGCACATGGAAGACTGCTACACAAATTGGAGCAGTGTGACATTGGAGGCAAATTGCTGCTATGGATAAAGGGGTGGTTGAGAGGGAGAAGACAGAGAGTGGTAATCAATGGACACTGCTCATCGTGGACTAATGTTATTAGTGGAGTCCCTCAGGGCTCAGTGTTGGGTCCATTATTGTTTTCTGTATTTATAAATTATATTGATGATGGTATATCAAGCTTAATGTCCAAGTTTGCAGACGATACAAAGGTTGGCAGGGTTGTCAAGGACACTACTGACACTATGCTGCTGCAACAGGATCTGGAAAGGTTGAGCAGATGGGCTGAGAGGTAGCAAATGAAGTTTAACTTTGACAAATGTAAAGTACTACACATGGGAAACAGCAACCCCAGAGCAACGTATCAACTCTGTGGTACTACACTGACAGTGGTAGAGAATGAAAGGGACTGTGCAGACTTTTGCACAGTCCCTTTCATTCTGGGACTTTTGGTTGTGCAGGCAGATATGAAGTTCTCTGAGCAGTGCAGATGGGCTGCAAGAGTAGCTCATGGAGTATTGTCAATGATATACAGGAATTTTTCCAGCAGGGATAAGGAGGTGATTATTCCATTGTATAAGGCAATGGTCAGGCCACACCTAGAGTACTGTATACAGGTCTGGAGGCCTCATTTCAAGAAGGATGTACAGCTGCTGGAACGAGTACAGAGAAGGGCAACAAGATTAGTGAATGGAACAAAGGGGTGCTCTTACGTAGAAAGGCTTAATTTTTGCAAATTACAGTGTCTGGAGACTAGGCACCAGCGAGGTGATCTGATAGAGGTGTATAAAGCCTTGAATGGTTTAAGCATGCTCAATGCTGATGGGATTCTTCCTCTAGATCAGAAAAATCACCTGAGAGGGCATAAATTCAAATTGAGGAAAGACAGATGTAGGATAGACGTGCGGAAATTTGCCTTTAGCCAGCGGGTGGTTGGTTGGTGGAACAGACTTCCATCCCTTGTGGTGGAGGTTGATAGCCTAAATAAGTTTAAGGCTCAGCTGGACAGGTATTTTGAACGAACAGAGGGGTGAAGTGGAAGTGGGTTTTTTTTTTTTTTTTTTTTGGCTGATGGTGCATAAGCTTGCTTTCTTGCATCAAATGCCTCTACTAATGCTAATGCTAATTTAAGCTAATAAAACAGAAAATAGATCAGAAAAAATGTCTCTGTTCCAGGAGCAGCAAAAATGTACGTCCGCACAGGCTACTCTCGTTCTCACAACTCGAACATACATATGGAAATATACAGGGATAAAATTCACTGCATTATTAGAGATGCTTCATTCAGCCAATCTTGCTTAACTTGCAACACGAGAACAATAAGATACGGTTCATTTAGGGAAGTGCCCATGGAGATATAAGAGAAAAAGTGTTCAGTAACAGATTTTTAAGACTGCTACAAAAACACTTGGTACTCTTCAGTTTATCATCACTGAGTAATATGATGTACCACTCAGTTTTCTACTAATGAGCTAAAATGAAGTACAGTTGATAGCTACCAGTCTAATTACTACAATACAAAGATGTTTTATTTCTAATAGTAACTTAAACTTCAATTAAAAAAAATGGAAGTTTTAAGATTTTTTTCCCATAACAGCCCTAGCTTCAAAAATAGGATTAAGTACTATTATCTTAAAATAAGGGCAAAACAAGGACTAATACAAAAATTGACATTTCAGACTTTGATGGACAGGTAAAACATTTATTCTTCTGGGACCTTACTTAAACGTGCACTTAATAAAAAGTTACAAGACCCTTATTGTTATAGCTACTGTACCACAACTTTTCACAAAACTAGTTAATGATGCAGTCGATGACACTGAAAAAAAACCACAATGAAGTAGTACACTTTCAAATGCTCATCTTAGTCTTAATTATTCTGTAAACTGTAACTATATATAGAAAATAGAGCTTCAGACTTCTATAGACATAATTATGCCATATTGGTCATTAATTGTTGGTTTCCTACTATGCTGTGACCAAATCATTTCTTTTTTGGATCTATTGGAGGTAGTGATATTGTGGTTGACAGCTAACTCCAGTGATGACAAAATCCAGTAACTTTCATCCAGGCATATTTCCAGCTTATTTTCCAGAGTATAGAAATTTGTAGGTTTCTGCAAGCACTGTTTTTAAATGTTTTAAGATTTAGACAATCTTAAAACGGCTGACATATAGCCTAAATAAATTTAAGGCTCAGCTGGACAGGTATTTCAAACGAACAGAGGGGTGAAATGGAAGTTTTTTTTTTTTTTTTTTTTTTTGGCTGATGCTGCATAATCTTGCATCATATGCCTCTACTAATGCTAATATGCAATGGCAACAGTGCTATCTGATCCTGGAAAGTTCAGTGACCTTGCATAATGTTCACTGATGCCATCCCCCAGGGGCTCACATCTGGTGAGTATGGGCTTGGCACACCCAGGGTCCTGAGCTGGATATCATCATTCTTCTCTTTCCTGGTGATTCCCTTCTACTTTTTGTCTCTCTCTTTCTCTCAGGGTAACTAGGGAAATTTTTTTTTTTTTTTTTTGGCTGGTGCAGCATAAGCCTCAGACTTCCTTGCACCACATAGCTAATAATAATAAATAATAATCTTGAGTGGATGGAATTGATGGCTATGATAGAAATATTAGTGTCAATAAAGGCAGAATACGCTGTCTTGACAAAGCATTAAAAATTTGAGACTTGCTAAAAATATAAGACTGGCTATTTATAAGTGAACTGGAGACAGAAATTCACTGATGCCATCTTGAGTGGATGGAAATGATGGCTATGATAGAAATATTAGTGTCAATAAAGACAGAATACGCTGTCTTCACAAAGCATTAAAAATTTGAGACTTGCTAAAAATATAAGACTGGCTATTTAAAAGTGAACTGGAGACAGAAAGGCTGGGGGAAGACCCCCCCCCCCAAGATTGCTTCTGTTATTCGAGTTGGGCAGATTTGATTATTTCCAATTTATTTAAAAGTTAAATGAAATAATTTAACTATTCAGACATGTTGTGAAGTTCAGCAACTTAGCGACCTATGCAAATCACTTTGCACACTTTGTCTAGTTCATTGCCTAATTTTAGGGGTGCTAAGTTAATTGTATCAAAAAACTTCATATCTGACTGCACAATTATGCCCAGGTCGTTTTATTCTCTACCACCCTCAGTGCAGTACCACACAATTGATATGTTACTCTGGGGTTACTGCTACCCATTTGCAGTACTTTACATTTGTCAATGTTAAACTTGACTTGATTACAGACTAGCTTATATCTGGCATAGACTTCTGTGTCACCTGATAATTTATATGCATCTCATGCATTTTAATTCTCTGCCAAGAGCCTTGTTAATTCATCAGACATCCATTTAGGCCTGAACCTTGTACAGTTTCTTAGGTGGTATGAAAAGTCTAGTAGCCTCCAAGATTAAGTCCGTGAAGGCTTCCCATTTAGAATTCACCATTGTTAACATCATCAGTTGATCCTACTGTATAGAATTTAAAAACTGTCCGAGACCACTGTCACCTTTATGAAAGCAAAAGCACTTCCCATTACCATTGATGATAGTTATCTCATTAAGTAAATCCCACATCAATACACTGATCACTGTCATCCGGTGGTTGCTTTATAAACAAATTCTATTTGCATAAATAATCACTGCTGATAATCAGCTCAAGATAATTACTCTCTCTGGTTGCCTCTCGAACACGTTGCTGTAGAAAACATGTCATCCAATAAATCCAGAAAAGTCTTTCTAGTGTGCAAGTGACCAACTCAAGTTCCAGTCAATATCTGGAAAATTAAAATCCACCATTATAAGACATTCTGATTTCCTGGTACACTATTTCTCAGCACAACTGCTGATTATACTCATCAGATTCATTAGGCCAGTGTGTCAAATCACACTGACCCAACACTGTCCACCAATGCCAATTGGATCCACTTCCTTAGATTTTGTGAGTTTCTTAACTAACAGCATAACCCCTCCTCCTTTCCTGTCCATCCTTTGTATGCATTGTACTCCCCCAAATTCCAATTCTGCACTGCTCATATCTGTGTGACACCATATCTCTGATATCCCAACAATATCTGCCCTTGATGTCTTGACCAGAACTTCAAATTCATCAAATTTATTAACTATACTTCTAGCATTGGTGTACATGTAAGTACAAGGTGTGACAATGTTTCAAGAATAATTAATTTAAAAGTTTTATTTTGAAAATTATACAGATGTGAGACCATCGCCTTCAAAATAGTCCCCTTCAGACTGTACACACACATTCCAGCGTAGGAGCTATGATTAGTGACATTTCTGTTACTCACTTTCTGGTATCTGTTTTAATACCAAAATTACATTACTCTGAATTTCATAAACTGACTGAAAATGCATTCCTTTCATGACTCCTTTTAGTTGAGGAAATAAAAAGAAGTCACAAGGAGACAAATCAGATGAATACAGTGGCAGAATGTGCGGGAGCATTGTTATGATGCAAAATCCACAATTAAGCAATTTCAGGTCGAACCCGTTGAATCGTTTGCGAAGTCTTTCCAAAACTTGAAGGTAAAATTGTTGATTGACAGTTTCATTAAGTGGAACAAACTCTTTGTGGGCAATTCCTTTGTGATCAAAAAAGCAAATTAAATTGGTTTTCACTTTTGACTCTCCGCGAGGAAGCTCCCTTCCATTGCTGACTTTGCCTTTTTGTTTCGGGGTCATAAGCAAATATGCAGCTTTCATCCCCTGTAATCATGCAAGAAAGCAAATCTGGAACATCGTCAATGCTTTCCAACATCTCATGAGAATGCCACAACTGAATTTATTTCTGCTCACGAGAGAGGTTTTTCGGTACCAGTTTTGCACACACTTTCCTTATCAACAAATATTCAGTCAAAATTAATCCAACATTTTCCCAATTAATGTTTAGTTTTACGGCAATCATTCTTATGGTTAACCCACCTATCGCTTCGAACAAGATCACACACAAGCAATGTTTTCATCATGTCGAATTGTGGAAGGACACCCTGAACACTTAGCATCTTCAATGGATTCACATCCTTCTTGAAACTGTTTTGCCCAATTGAAAACGTGGTTTCGACATGGTATCATTTCCATAAACTCTGGTCAACTTTTCATCAATATCCATTTATGATTCGCCACTTTTCACTAAAAATTTTATCAAGACTCTTTGCTCTAAATGCATTCCATTTTTCACGTAACAGAAACACGCCTTTACATGAACCAACTTGTACAATGACTGAAATGACTGACGACGTTTACCCTTTGCATGTAGGTATAGGGGGAGGTTCAGGCTACACAGTGGGAGGACAGTTTACAGTGTATACATACACCTGTTCCTATTCTTAGTTACCCTAACACAGCCCATGTATTTACTTGTTCCACTATGACTCCCAGCAGTCCTGGAAATCCAGAGCACCTTGCTTTATAGGATGCTGCTCATTCTAATAGGAGCAGTTCAAGAATCACGTTTGTCTCTGCCTGCAGCCACTGTTAATCTTGTAGTCTGTGTATCCACCCACCCCCACAAGGCTAGCAATTCCAACCCACATAACACTCCCTCAATTAGCATCAGAAAATATTCTTGCACCCTTTCTATTTAAGTGTACCTCATCCCTGAAGAAGCAGTCTCTCCTGTTAACAAATACAGACCATGCTGAAAACAATTCTACCCCATGAGTCTTGCACAATCTCTCCAGGGCCGAACTAATTGACAAGGCTCTCATCATATATTCCCTATCATGTCTGGGCAGAATTGCAGACACTTTCAAATTCAACCCCAACTCGCAACTTTTTTTCAACATTGACCTCTACTTAAGTAAATCTGCAGATCTCTTACTCTTAATGTCATTAGTGCCAACGTCTACAACAATATCACCTTTTGTGGCCTTATATGTCATGGAAAATTGGGTTCACGGAAGAGAATGACTAAACTATCTTTCATGGTTTCCAAGAAAACACATTAGTCCTAATCCAACATTTCAGCAGATATATGATGTAAAAAAAAACAGATAGAAATACTCTTGTAGCAGAATAAAACATTTGTCTCAAATACTACCATTAATAAAAAGAACAACAAAAATCAGCCTTGCAAATTATTCTGGATAACCAACGTTCTACTGTACATTTAATATGGTAAACTTGATAGCATAATACATAACCAGTGCATAGTGTTATTACTGTACTTAATTATATAAGTTAAGTGTAGTATTCTCAAACTGAATTTGAATAGAAATCATATCTCGCACAAGAGAAACAAAGCAAAGAGCTCTTAGAAGGAATGCTGTGTTTCAGGGAAGAACAGAGGGCGGTTGTCCTCAGAATCGTGGCCTTACAAAATGTACTACTTGATTGATGTCTGTCGATTATCTGGAATAGTACAAAACAGTACAAACCAAGGGAGATGTTTTTATATACGTTGAAGTAAAGAGCATGAGGATATTAGGAATCAACTCAGCATTCTGATGGACATTTGTGACAAATTGAACAACAGGCTGGATGCCCTCAAAGGAATTAAATTGTAGAGGCCTATCACAACTTGTGGCTGCCTACCTCAAACCTAGAGCTTGCACATAAGGCAACACAGCAGCAACATACAAGGCAGAATGCACTTGTCCCACAAGAGGTAGTTACTGTCAGTGACTCTGTCAGGGAAACAGGAAATTTATTGTGAAAAAGAACAGGTAAAATAGGGACAGGGTATGTCTACAAGAGGCAAAAGTTCATGACATTGCAGCGAAGATATATTTTAAGGGAACAAAAGGTGATATTGTTGTACACATTGGCACTAATGACATTGAGTGGGAGATCTGCAGACTTACTTATTAAATGGAGGGCAATGTTGAGAAAAAGTTGCAAGTTAGGATTAAAATGAAGGTGTCTGCAGTTCTGCCCAGACAATAGGAGGGAGTACACCATGAGACCCTCCTAAAATCAATTCAGTCCTGGATATATTGTGGACAGCTCATGAGGTAGAATTTAAAGCATATGTGCTTGCTAACAGGAGATACTGCTTCTAGGATGGGATGCAATAAAAAGGAGAGGTGCAAGACTGTTTGCTGATGCTAGTGAGGCAACAAAAGGTTGGTCAGCAAACTGCTAGCTTCAGGGATTGTTGGTTTTGAGATTTATTAGGCGCATCGGCAACTATGGCCATAGTGCACCAGGTTTGGGCAGGTATACACAGACTAATAGACTAAACAGAGCCGCAGGCAGAGATGAAAATGATTTTTGCACTGCTTCTATTAGAATATACAGCTACCAGGAAAGCAGGGTACTGGGGATTTTAAAGTGTGCTGTGTGTTATCATTGAACAATAAAATACATGGGTTGGAATTGTGGTAACTAAGAGCAAGAACTGGTACATGTATACTTGCATGTACACTAATGCTAGGAGCATAGTAAATAAATTTCATGAATCGGAAGTGCTGTCATGTCATGAAATGCAGACAGAGGTTATCAGAGACATGGTATCACTCAGATATAAGGGATGCACAATTTGAATAAGGGAAGTACAAGGTGTGCAGTAAAGGCAAACAGGATGGGATGGGGATTTGCTTAGTTAAGAAGTACAAAAAATTTAAAGCAGTACATCCAACTGACATGGGTCACCAGTGCACCAATGAGTCAGTTTGGTGTAACATAAGCATAGGGAAAACAAAAATAATGGAATGTGTGATAAAGACCTAATGAGTGTGAAGAGTACAACAAACAATTACAGAGAGAAATAGAGCAGGCCAGAAAATCAGAATATCTTATAATGATAGATTTTAACTTTCCAGATATTGACTGGAACTTGTAGATTGGCCACTCACACGCTCACAAGGCTTTTTCGGTTTACTAAATGACTGTTTTTTTACAGCAAAATGCTAGAGAGGCAACAAGAGGAAACAGTATTCTCAATCTGATTATCAGCAGTAATTTTTCATGCATTAAGACTCTAAAGATAAAATATCCTCTGGATGACAGACATAACTACTGTCAAGGATAAAGGGAAGAGCTTTTGCAAGGGTAACTACAGTGGTCTCAAAGTCTTTAAATTCTACTCAGTGGGACCAATTAATGTTGTTACCCATGTCAAATTCTAAATGGAAAGACACTCAGGAAAGGAAATAATCGTAGAACCTATTAGGCTTTTCATACCAACTAAGAAATAGTGTTTATGACAGATCTAAATGAATGTCAAATGAACTAATGAGACCCATTGCAGAGATGAAAAAGGCATGGGATATATATAAATTATCAGGTGATACTGAAACCAATGGTATTTATAAGCTAGAGTACAATCAAGCAACAAAAGCAGTTAGAAAAGCCAAGGCAGATTATGAGAAATAATTGGTCTACTTGATATTGATGGTTTAACTGCTGATGACCCTGCTCAGGTTGTTAACAACTGAACAGGTATTTTGCATATACATTCACACATCAGGAATTCTTTAGGGAAATGGATGCCAAAAATTTATCAAACTAGAACAGGGTGCTAAATGATTCTATACTAATGGATAGTACTAACAGATAGATTCTGTACTAATAATACTAACTAGTTATTTTCGGTGACTCAATTGTTAGGAAAACGGGAAATATATTGTGCACAAACGATAGGTGGAACAGGACCAGTGTATGTCTGCCATGGGGCAAAAGCTGATGACATTGTAGAGCAGATATAATCTTTTAAGTGAACAAAAGGTGTATTACTGTACATGTTGGCACCAATGACATTAAGCATAGATCACAGACTTACTTAACAAGGACAGGTTAATCTTGAAAATAAGTTAGGAGTTAGGATTAAATTTAAAAGTGTCTGCAATTCTGCCCAGACAGGATAGGAAAGATTATATGATGAGAGTCTTGTCAATCAATTCAGCCCTGGAGAGATTGTGCAAGGCTCCTGGGGTAGAATTTTTCTCAGCATAGTCTGCTGTGCTTGTTAACAGGAGAGAATGCTTCTACAGGGATGAGATACTTAAATAGAAAGGGTGCCAAAATATTTGCTGATGCTATCAATGTTAGGTGGATCAGAAAACTGCTAGCTTCAGGAATTCACAGACTAATAGATTAACAGTAGCCACAGGCAGATGTGGAAGGGATTCTTGCACTGCTTCTAGTGGAATGAGCAGTAGCTCATTCCACTAGAAGCAGTGCAAGAATCAGTGCATTCCTTTCCAGGAATGAACAGTAGCTCATTCCTGGAAAGCAAATTGCTGGAGATTTAAAGAACTGCTGGGAGTCATCATGAAACAAGTAAATACATGGGCCGTGTCAGGGTAATTAAGAGTAAGAACAGATGCATGTATACTTCCATGTACACCAATGCTAGGAGTAAAGTAAATAAATTTGATGAACTCTAAGTGCTGGTCAAGACATCAAAGGCAAATATTGTTGGGATATCAGAGACATGGTGTCACACAGATATAAGGAATGCAGAATTGGAACTTGAGGAGTACAATGTACAGAAAGGATGAACAGGATAGGAAGGATTACGCTGGTAGTTAAGAAACAAAATCTAAGGCTATACATTCAGTTGACATTCGTGGCCAGTGCAATGTTGAGTCAGTTTGGTATGAAATAAGCATTGGGAAAGCAAAAATTAAGGTAGGAGTGTGTTAGAGGGTAATGACTCAGATGATTAAAATGAACAACTATACAGAGAAATAGGGTGGGCCAGTCAATCAGAATGTATTATAATGGGGGATTTTAACTTCCCAGATATTGACTGGAACTTGTGAGTTGGTCATTTGTGGATTTACTGGATTTTCTACAGCATGATCAAGAGTCTCTGGAGCAGCATGTTCCAGAGGGAGTAATACCCTTAATCTGTTTGTCAGCAGTGATTATTCATGCATTAAGAATTTGCAGATAGAGGAACCAATAAGTGGCAGTGATCACAGTACACTGATGTGGAATTTACTTAAATATGAAACTACCATCATGGATAAAGGGAAGGGTTTTTGCTTTCATAAAAGGTGACTACAGTGGCCTCAGACAGTTTTTCAATTCAATACAATGGGACCAAATGACAATGTTACCAACAGAAAATTCAAGAAATTAATCATGAAAGCTACTAGGCTTTTCAAACCAACTAAGAAATACTGTTCAAGGTTTAGGCCCAAACAGATGTCAAATGAACCAATGAGACTTGTGGCAGAGAAGAAAAATATGTGAGATGCATATAAATTATCAGGCGGCACAGAAGCCTATGGTAGATCAAGTCACAAAGGAGATTAGGCAAGTGAAAGCAGATTACAAGAAAACTTTGGTAAAGGATGCAAAGAAAAACTATAAAGACTTCTTTAATTGTATGAACTCTAGAAGGAAAGGGATAAAGCAGATTAGTCCACTTTAGCATTAGTTGAAGCATATTATGCAAGAAAGCAAACTTATAGCGCATCAAGTCAAAAAAAAAAAAAAAAAAACCTTCCCATTTCACCAAACCAGTTACTCCAAATGTTTATCTAGTTCAGCCTTAAATATATTTAAGCTTTCAACTTCCGCAACAACAGATGGCAGTCTGTTCCAGCAATCAACTACCGATTGGCTAAAGGCAAACTTCCAACACATCTATTCTACAACTGTCTTTCCTGAATTTGAATCTATGTCCCCCTCAGGTAGGGCTCACAATACTCATAAAAATCTTAATACCGGTATTTTGGTATTTTTAATTTTTGATACCAGCATTAATACTGGTATTTCAAAAAAAAAAAAAAAAAAAACATTTTTCGCAATAAGTTTTGATGAAAATTAGGTACAATAAAGTAAGGAAAAAACGAGTAATTACTTGAATTCACATTTAAAATCAAACTTTTATTAAAATAATAAATATTCTAGCAAAAATTATTAAATTTACAGTAATTCTAAAAACAAAAAAATATGTATCCACACTACCCATCCTAATAGAGTAAGCTCTTAAGAAACTCAATAGTGTTATGGTTTAAACTAGATCTAATTTTGGTACATATTTAATTAGTGGCAGAAAAAGTCCTTTTGGATTCTGTACTGGTTGGTGCTTTGTACTGAGACAGTCGTAGATGGGTTGCAGTTTAACGCCCCACCCCTTATTCCCTCATCTTCAAAAAATCTTATTTCCTTTTTGACTTTTTATGGCACTATATTGAACCCCAGGGGCTCAACATCTGGTGAGTATGAGCTTGGCACACCCAGGGTTCTGAGCTGGATATCATTATTCTTCTCTCTCTCTCTCTCTCTCTCTCTCTCAGGGGGGAAACATGGGAATTTTTTTTTTTTTTTTTTTTGGCTGGTGCAGCATAAGCCTCAGGCTTCCTTGCACCATATAGCTAATAATAGTAAATAGTAATATCTGTATTAACAAAAGAAAGGGACTTGACAGTTAAGCTTGGTGAGGAAACCAAATCTAAGTTGTGGGGGGGGGGGTTTATTTATTTATTTATTAATTTTTATTTCCCTCTACCTTACTATTGCCATCAGTGGCCATCGTTATGATTTTCTTACAGCAGCTCCCCTCAATCACTAACCCCCACAAGCTACCTGACTGCGTTAAAAAATTAGAATTTCCAGGAGCTTATGGATATCCCCCCTCGCTCCACACAAGTACCATATTTCCCCATGTATAAGACGCACCTTTTTTCGAAAAATTTGGGGTCTAAAAACTGGGTGCGTCTTATACAGTCGTTGTAGATTTTTTTTACTTGCATTTGCTGCTTTTTCGCGCTTGTTGTCTGTGTCATTGTTTCACACTTGTTACCAGTATATTAGGTTACGTTTTGCTACGTTCTGCCAAGAAATTGCTCGGAAAAGATTCTTGTACAGTGCTGAATTCAAGTTAAAAGTGATCCAGTTTGCAAAAGTGAATGGAAATCGTGCTGCTGAACGTAAGTTTGGTCCTCCTCCAACTGAGAAAACAATCCAAGACTGGCTACGGGAAGAAGAAGAAACCGTACTGAAAACGCCACGGCAGAAGAAGGCCATGAGAGGCAAGTCAGCAAAATGGCCTGATTTAGAGAGGGAATTGAAGATATGGATTGAAGAGCAAAGGGCAATTGGAATTCCTGCGTCCACAAAGATGGTTCAGCATGAGGCAAGAAGAATTGCTGATGAAAAGAAAGTTACTGATTTCAAAGGAGGACACAATTGGTGCTTCAGGTTCATGAAACAGAATGGACTAAGCATGCGTACACACACCAGAATTACACACACCCAAAAGATGCCTAAAAGCTATGAGCAGAAGGTCCTTGAATTCCATCATTTTTGTCATTCAATGTCGGAAGACACATCAGTTTGAGTTGGGACAGATTGCAAATATGGACGAAGTTCCCCTTCAATTTGATGTCCCAAGTAACAGAACTGTTGATAAGAAGGGGGGTGAAAACCGTAACTGTAAAGACAAGTGGACATGAAAAGAGCCATTATACAGTTGTTCTAGCTTGTTATGCCAACGGAACCAAGCTGCCTCCTATGCTGATTTTCAAATGCAAAACAATGCCAAAAGAAGACATTCCTCGAGGAGTGATTGTCCACGTTCATGACAAGAGCTGGATGGATCAGGATGGGATGAAGATCTGGTTTGAGAAAGTTTGGAGCAGGAGACTAGGTGGGCTCTTACGCAAACCTGCCCTATTGGTGCTTGATCAGTTCAGGGCACACGTAACAAAAAACACAAAGATTGCTGCAGAGCAAAAAACAAAACTTGCCGTCATACCTGGAGGCTTGACATCCCAGCTCCAACCACTTGATGTCAGCATTAACAAACCCTTCAAAGCTGACATGAGAGACGAATGGAACCAATGGATGAAGTCTTCTGGGGGCAATTTGACACCAGCAGGAAGAGTGAAGAAACCAACTATAGGAGAAGTTTGTACCTGGGTGAAAAGATCCTGGGATAATATCAAGATTGAGATTGTTGTCAAGTCATTTAAGAAGTGTGGCATTTTAAATGCCGTAGATGGAACTGAGGACGAGGCAATATATGAAGACAGCGATTCGTCATGAGACACAGATGAGGACAAGCTAATGGATGGGAGTTTTGACAGTGATGAGGAGTTGTATGAATTTTATGATGAATAAAACTTGAGTTCAATAACTTTATGTAATACATTTTTTTTTTCAAATTTCGGGCCCCAAAATTAAGGTATGTCTTATACATGGGGAAATACGGTATATATATATATTATATATGAGCTGTCAGTTTCTCAAGAGCAATGACACAAATATAAAACAAAAGTCATTTATCATGCAAAACTACTTAAATACATAACTGGTATTCATATTTACATCTAATCTATTCATACATGATATCATTTCCATAAAATTTCTATCAAATAACAATCTCAACTCTCTACAACTTCAAACACTAAACTAATTCAATCTTAATCACTTCCTCATATTTCTCTTATTATTATCAGCCATATGGCGTAAGGAAGTCTGAGGCTTATGCTGCACCAGCCAAAAAAAAACCCGAGTTACCCTGAGAGAGAGAGAGAGAGAGAGAGAGAGAGAGAGAGAGAGAGAGAGAGAGAGAGAGAGAGAGTGTCAGAAGTAGAAAGGAATCACCAAGAAAGAAAAGAATGATGATATCCAGCTCAGGACCCTGAGTCTGCCAAGCTCATACTCACCAGATGTGAGCCTCTTAATCAGCGATATCAATTCTCTTCAGGCAATACATAAGTCGCTAACTTAATGCTAACAATTCCATGTAATCTCTCTTAATTTAGCAATATCAATTTTGTCTACAACTTCAACCAATAAACCAACTCAATACTGAACATTTCCTTATTTCTTGTGTTTCTTCAATTTCAACCTTATCTAAAATAATCTCCCACTTTATCTAAGTACCATTTCCAAAACAACAGTTCAGAGGACTTACCTTCCTTCTCTTTCACGGTGGGATTCCTTTGTGTGGGTTCCTTCCACGGAGTGTGGTGATGTATCTCTCTCTGTCTCTCTTTCTTTTCAGTTGAACTCTGCATCTCTGCTGTATAGCTCTTCCAGTACTGTCTTATTTCGAGATTTCAAGAACAGTTCTCTGTTAATACTGAAGGAAATTACCACAGCAGTAGTAGAAACCAGGGCACTATCTGACTGGCTTGTTATTGAACTTTTGGATTAACTTCTAGCACAGGAACATGCCTGGTGGAACCCTTCACTATATAGCTGGACACTCCCAGAACAGGACCTGAACTGAACCCAGAACTACCACTGGAAGTCTGCAAACCCTCCGAACAACAACCATAAACTCCTCTTTTGGTGAGAGCACCTTATTCATTTCCTTCTCATTTACTTATTTATTGAATTGATTGCAAGTTACAATCTCCCCTTGTACTACTTTTTATATGCAAGCTTATGTGCAAACCCCAGTGGGGTTTGCACACATTTAACTATCTTCCCCTATCTAATTTAAACCTGATCCAATCACAGTGTTATTCTTTAAACTCACTCTTCTTCCTTTCGTGGGAAAAACAGAATTTTTTTTCCACACAATGAAACGCTTTCACCTTTTACCTCAAAACTACCTGTTCACAATACCTTTGAACTGCTCCATACCGACACCCTTTTCCAAAATGCACTAAGTGCCACATCTTCAAGTAGCGGTGTAATAGAGGGATTAAACTATTATTCAGAAGCTTTTAATTTTAACAATTCCGCACCTGCCTTACCATTGTTCACCATATTCCTTAACTGCCCTACCAGGCCTACTGCCACTAATGGAAATATTTCCACAATGATGCTTTCGTTATTCCTTAAGTACTTTACTTCCACACACACACACACACACACACACACACACACACACACACACACACACACACACACACACACACACACACACACACACACACACCATACTTACTAAGACAAATATATTTGTAAGATTTTATGTCTTACAGTTTCATGACGTTTTCAGGTTTCCGTTGCATTTGTATTGTGTATAACAATCCCTCATTTGAAATTCAGCAGTATTAATGATTTATTGTTGTTGATTTTATAACCTTTAAATGAATAAATCATAAACAATTGTTTTTTAAATTAGTACCGAAAAACTGGTATTTTTGTATCGATAACAGGATTTGAATACCTGAAAAAAATTACCGGGATCCCCGAATCTCGGTATCGTAAGCCCTACCCTCAGGTTCTTAATCTCAGTCAGTGTAAGTATCCCATCAGCATTGAGCCTGCTCAAACCATTCAAGGCCTTGTACACCTCAATCAGATCACCTCACAGGTGCCTAGTCTCCAATTGCTGCAACTTAGAGAATTTAAGCCTCTCCTGGTAAGAGAACCCCTTTGTTCCTCTCACCAATCTTGTTGCCCTTCTCTGTACTCGTTCTAGCAACTCTACATCCTTCCTAAAATGAGGCCTCCAGACCTGTACACATTACAGGCCTGGAGGCCTCATTTTAGGAAGGATGTAGAGCCTGACCAATGCTTTCTACAAAGTTATAATCACCTCCTTGTCCGTGCTAACAAAATTCCTATATATCATTGACAAAACTCCATTACCTGCTTTGGCAGCCCATCTGAATTGCTCAGAGAACTTCATACCCAACTGCACAATTACCCCCAGGTCTTTTTCACTCTCCACCTCCCTGAGTGTAGTACACGCAGGTGGTACATTTCTCTTGGGTCACTGCTACCCATATGCAGTACTTTGCATTTGTTAATATTAAAATTCAGTTGCCACTTCTCAGCCCAAATACCTAAATTTTCTGGATCCTGTTGCAGTAGCATACTGTTGTTACTATCATTGACAATTCTGCCAACCTTTGTATCACTGCAAATTGGACATTAGGCCTGAATACCTTCTTCGATATCATTAATAAATACATAAAACAATAGTGGGCCCAACACCGAACCCTGGGGGACTCAACTAGTAACATTAGTCCATGTAGAGCAGTGTCTATTTATTACCACTCTCTGCCAGTCTTCCACCCAACCATACCTTTGCAGAAACTTGCATTTAATGCTATACTGCTCCAATTTGTATAGTGTTCCATGTGCAACAGTATCAAAAGCTTTCCTGAAATCCAAGTATATATCAAAATTATTTTTTGCATCCAGTTCCTTTGTGACCTCATTGTAGTATCCAATCAAATTTGTCAGACAAGACTTCCTCTTAACAAACCCATGCTGTATCTGAACTATTACTGCAGTCTTGTCTAGGTGATTCTGCATCACTTTTCTAACCAGTGACTCCATTATTTTCTCCAGAACACAAGTTAAACTAACGGGTCTATAATTATTTGCACCACCCTTTGAACTCCCTTTGTAAATTGGGGAACATTTGCATATCTCCAGTCAATGGGGACCTCCCCTGAATCTCACAAGATGCTCTCATAATTATGGCTAAGGGTTTGCTTACTTCCCTCGCTGCCTCCTTAAATATAACTGGATATTGATTCCATCTGCCCGATGTGCCTTTTTTATGTTTAACTTCAACAATTTCTCCTCAATTTTGCTCTGTATTATTACTTGATATCAATGATTCAACTGCTGATAATCCTTCTCAGGTAGCTGACAAATTGAATGAGTATTTCCATCTATATTCACACATGAGGAATTCTAAGGGGAAGTGAAGGGCAGAAGCTTATTAAATTGTAATAGGAAGCAATAAGATTTTGTAATAACAGAGCAAAGTGGAAGAGAAATTGAAGTTGAACATGAGAAAGGCACTTGGGGTGGATGGCATCTTTCCAGTTATATTGAAGGAGGCAGCAAAGGAAGCAACAAACCCTTGGCCATAATTATGAGGGCAATCTTGGATTCGAGGGAGGTCCCCTCAGAGTGGAGATGTACAAATGTACCTCCAATAGCAAAGGGGGATCAAAGGGTGACATGAGTAATTACAGACCTGTTAGTTTAACTTCTGTTCTAGGAAAAATAATGTAGTCATTGATTAAAGCATCATTGCAGGATCATTTAGACAAGATAATTCAGACAGCATGGATTTGTTAAGGACAAATGTTGTCTGACCAATTTTATTGGATACTATGATGTGGTCACAAAGGAATTGGATGTAAAAAATAATTTTGATATCATATAAGTGTACTTGGGATTTCAGGAAAGCTTATGATACTGTTGCAATGGAAGACTACAGTAGAAATAGGAGCAGTATGGCATTAAGGGCAAGTGCTACAACGGATAAAAGGATGGTTGAGTCAGAGAAGACAAATTGGTAATCAATGGATACTGCTCTTCATGGACTAGTGTTATTAGTGGATACCCCAGGTGGTGGGACCAGTGTTGTTTTGTATATTTATCAATGATATTGATAAAGGAATATCAGGCTTAATGTCCAAGTTTGCAGATGATACAAAAGTTGGCAGGGTTATTAATTTCGGTAATTACAGTATGCTAGTGCAACGGAATCTAGAAATTTGGGCAGATCAGCTGAGAAGTGGCAACTGAAGTTTAACATTGACAAATGCAAAATACTGCATATGGGCAGCAGTAAAAAAAATGTACCAACTGTGTGGTACAACAATCAGGGTAGTGGAGAATGAAAAAGACCTGGGTTTAATTGTGCTGTTAGATATGAAATGTTCTGAACAGTGCAGACAGGCTGCCAGAGCCGCTCATGGGGTCTTGTAAATGATATTCAGGAATTTTGCTAGCAGGGATAAGGAGGTGATTATCCGATTGTATATGGCAACGATCAGAACACATCTTGAGTATTTCATACAGGTCTGGAAGACTCATTTTAGGAAGGATCTAAAGCTGCTGAAATGGGTACATAGAAAGATTGGTAAGAGGAACAAGGTGGTACTCTTAACAAGAAGGGCTTCACAGTTCAGCATCATCTGGAGACTAGGCACCTGCAATATGATCTGATTGGGGTGTTTAAGGCTGAGTACCTTGAGCAAAATCAATGCTGAAGAGGAAAAAATCCACTTCAGCCAACAGGTTGTTATTGATTGCTTTATTGCTGTGGAAGTGGATAATCTGAATAAATTCCAGAAGAACTAGACAAACTATTGGAGAGGATGGATAGGTGAAGCGGATTAATTCCGAGATACTTGCAAGTATCTCGGAATTATCTTTGACTTTTTACTGTTAAAATTATCTTTTACCGTTCCTGCAAGGTGAACTGGATGATGGATGGAGATTTCTTGAGGACACAGATTGTGCTGGGCTGAGGTAAAATACAAAAACCAATAGATATTCATCCAGGATACGAAGCCTTTGATTTATGGCAGTAGCAATGACTTCTAAGGTGCTGACGGATAACAATGGTTAAGCTTAATGTCATCTGCATTAGACTATATATCAAAAGTACTGAAGCCTACAACACGTGCAAGTTGATCTGTAATAGTACCACAAATAATGTCAGGGAGGCCAAGAAAGCATTGACTAAGTGAGCAAAGAACGGGGACAAGGAATTTTTCACGTATATGAATACAATGAAGAAAAAAGCAAATCAGATTTGAACCTTGTGTGGGAAAGTCTTGCACCAGGTATGGGAAAGTTTTAGACAACCCAGCTGATGTTGCGGATGAATTGAACAGGTACTTGGCATCTGTCTTTCCTGACAAAAGATTCTTTAGGCTGAGAAGAGGCTCTGCGAGTGATGCTGGGCCATATGGAATTAGTAATGTTGTAATTAGTTAGTTATTTGGTTTTTAGGAGCATTAGCAACTAAGGCCATATTGCTCCGGGATATGCGGTGGCCATTCCTCGACCTTTCCGCATCCTCCGTATTTGGTGGTGACGGGCTCGAACCCCGGTCTAGTCAAGAAGCGTGTGCTACACGCTGCTGCTCCTTCCCACCTGACTACGGAGGTGACAGTAATGTTGTAATTACAGATGATCATTTATAAGAAAAACCTTTGAGCATAAAGGCAAGTGAGGCTCCTGAAATTGATGGCTCCCCATAGTTTTGAGGAAGAGCACACAAGGGAGTGTACTGAACCACTGAAGTTAATTATGAGGGCATCTTTGGACTCAAGGGATATTCCTTGGGATTGGAGAAGTGCCAATAAATAAAAGTGGTTCTAAGAGTGAAGTTGGTAACTACAAACTGGTTAGTCTGATTTCAGTGGTAGGAAAAATCTTAGAGACAGTGATTACGAGTGCCATCCAGGAACATTTAGATAGATGCGGCATTCTGCATGGCTTTGTTAAGGGTAAATCATGCTTAACTTAGTAGGATATGATTGGATTTAGGGAATAATTCAATAACTGATTTGGATTTCAGCAAAGTATTTTACTCAGTCCCTCATGAGAGGTTGCTTAATAAGCTTGAACAGGTTAGGATTACTGGTAAGATTCTAAGATGGATTGCTGGGTGGCTGCAAGGCAGAAGGAAGAGGGTTGTGATTAATGGATATTCTTCTGATTGGTGTAACTTTGAGCAGGGTCCCTCAGGGATCAGTTCTTGGACCATTGTTGTTTCTCATTTTCATATATGAGATCGATGAAGGGATAGAAAGCGTGATGTCAAAATTTGAATCCAATGTAAAGATTGGCAAAGTCGTTAATGTTCAGTGCCAAGCAGCGCTCATTCAGGATGACTGCAACAAACTTAAAAGATGATCAGAGAAGTGGCAGCTATGTTTTAATGCTGCTAAATGCAAGGTCTTACACTTGGGGAATAGCAACCCACAAATAAATTATACAGCTGGCAGGGTTGACTTAAAGTGCTGAAGGAATCTGAGAGTTACAATACGGGCTGATATGAAATTTTCTGAACAGCGTAAACAGGCAGTCAGGAAAGCCCATGGTGTCCTATCAATGATTTATCTTACAATTCCCTTATACAATGATGTATAAGGCAATTGAAAGACCACATTTGGAATATTAAGTATGGAAACCTCATCTGAAAAAAGAAAACAGAGCTTCTTGAAAGGATCCAAAGACCAATGGTTTGAATGGTGAAATCGGCAGGGCGAAAGTATGAGGAAAGACTCCGATTATGTAGTCTACAAAGCTTGGCAACCGGGCACCTCAGAGGTGACCTCGTTGAAGTTTATAAGGCTCTGAGAGGGATTAGTAAAATGAATGAAATGGAATTCTCACTGTTCTAAAGAATTCCAGCCAGGGATCATATATTCAAATTACAGGGCTTGTGGTTTAGATTGCAGGACATTTACCTTCAGCCAGCTGTTGTTGATAGCTGGAACAAGTTGTCCTTGTGGGTAGTGAGATGAGGCTGACAGTTTAAATAAATTCAAAGGTCTACTAGATACTCACCTGAGTAAGGAGGGAAGCATATAATTTGTGTTTTCTTATCTACTTGGTTGGGTTTTTCTTTTTTGCTTTGCCAGTGCAGCGAAAGCCTGTGGCTTCATTGCACTATATGAAGAATACTATTACTATACTATTACTAAAGATATGCAACTGACAGAGAATAACAGCGCAGAAGGATTCCTCTCCAACATTAATTTGGGATGAAAGCTGCAATCTCTGTCCAGCAGATGGATGTTTCTAATGTGCAATAAAGACTTCAAAAAACAGAGCATGTAACCATGAACACTGAACTGTTAGTCACTTATGTTTAAATCGGGGAAGTTTACCTTTTGTTAGAGTAGCGTCAGCATGTCTTTTTAATGCCTACAACTTAAGCTCATTTCATCAATGCTTTCCATTGTTTGTAGAGCAGCTGTTTTTGATGAAAACTGGTGGTGAATGGAGAATTCCACAAAGCTCTCATCCTACAGGATATGGATACAGTTTGGTTGCTAGTGTAGAAAACGAATTTCATCACTACAGACATTTTTTCAAGGGCTGTAATATAATTTTTTTTTTTTTAAGTGACTATAAGCTTTGTAAATGGTTTATTGATAATGTACCTTAAGTGAGGCCATAGAGGAATAAACACTTTACAAAGGCAGTGTTCAGCAAAGTTTCAGGTAAGTAGCATTCAAAATCACACATTAATAGTGAATGTGTTTATTTTTATATATACTTTTTCCCCCATTTCTTTACATAGCAGTAAGGTGTACTGTTCAAAAGATCTATCTACCCATATTTCTAGTGTGAAAGGCACACATGAGAATTCACTATAAAATTTAAAATTAGATCTCTCTCCTCCCTGCCTCACTATGTTCACCAATCATCTCTAGGCATATTCTAAGTCCTTGGATAAGACTTTTTTTTTTTTTTTTTTTAATGAAAACTCCAAAGACAAGAGGTATTAAAACCTATAGTACTTAGTACTGTGCATGGATCGAAGTTTGAGAAGATGAAAGAAGATACTTGTTGACATTAGACTTGAATCTCTGTAGATTGTAATTTTCAGAAAATATGTATGACACAAGGCTGTTCCAGAAAATGGAAGTTGAATGAATAAATGAGAAAGAAGACAAGTTGGTTCTATGAGTTTGAAGTTGGACAGTAAAAGGATTTTGACTAGATGCAGCATGTGTTTGGACTGCTCTGGAAGAGAGAGTGGGAATTAAAGAAACCAAGAAACCAATTCAGAAGAACAGTACCTAAGTATCTACAGAAAAGGCATGCAGCTGAAACAGAACATCTGAGACAGAATAGAGACTGTTAGCGATGAGTCATTAATTAATCTAATTGCCCACTTTTGAATGAAATCTAGAAGCCAAAGAGAAGAAAAGAGAGAGAAATCTAGAAGCCAAAGAGAGAAGAAGAGAGAGAAATCTAGAAGCCAAAGAGAGAAGAGAGAGAAGCCAAAGAGAAAATCTAGAAGCCAAAATATTCAATTTTGAGAACAATATTCCATGGTAGTGGGGATTTGCAATTTGTACAGAGTGAACAGCTGTTTGGAAGAAAGGTAACGTTAGCAAAAGATAAAACCCAGTTATTTATATGCAAAAGATGCAATATTTGCAATGTGATTATGCTAAGAGAGATTAGAAGTCAGTGTAATCCCAATAGAGTTATATGATCTTGCCCAGAAATCAAAGTTTCATTGAAGATAGATAAGCATAGGAGTATTGATTTGGTTTGGTTTGGTTTGGTTTATTTAGTTGTTGGTGCATCGGCTTCTGTGGCCATAATGCACCTCCCAAGGTTTTTACATTACTATGATCCAAGCCCGAGGCGGGATTCGAACCCGCGACCTCAGGGTTGCCAGGCAGGCACTTTACCCACCCGGCTAGCCCGGTCGGCAGCATAGGAGTAGAAGAATCCTTTTTTTGTGAGATATAAAACATGACTGAGTCTTAGAAGGATTCAAATCTAAGTTAACTTTGCCCCACTGGAGAATTACCTGGAGTTCAACAATTAAGGAATTGGTAGTGGATATTCAAGAATTAAGGTGTTTGAGCAGGGCAAGTTTTCTCAAACTGGAAGGTGCAGTGCAATGTGCTATCATCGGCAAAACTATGGATAGGATTTCCACTCAATGGAAGAAGGTCATTAACTTCTCTATTAATGCTGGGTTACACCAGCATTAGTAGAGAAGTTAGAACACAGAGAGCCATCTATCATTACGCACAGTGAGCAGTCACAGAGAAAACTGGATAACCAATTACAAAAAAAGGTTGGCAAATCATAAGATGGAAGCTTATTTAAAAGACCTTTATGTCACATGTGATCAAAGGCCTTTGAAATGTCAAGAGCATCTGTTTGAGTTTCACCAAACTTTTCTATAATCTGTCCATAGATGGGTAACATAAGTCAGAATATCACTGAGTATCAACACTCATGGAATCCATACTGGTATTAATTGATCACATGGAAGGTTTTAGATAGTTTAAGAGTTGGCAGTTAATTGATTTCTCTGTCACTTTAGAAAGAGTAGAAAGTGCAATGGTATGATAATTGGATGAGAAGGATTTGTCACCCTTTTTAGGAACTGGCCGGATATGAGCAAATTTTCAAGCAGAGCAGAAAGCACATTTGAAACCAGAAAGTGAATAAAAGTGACATAGAACAAGAGTCAGTTCAGGAGCACAGATTTTGAGAACAAGTGGAGAAATACCATCAGAATCACGAGCTTACTTAGCATCGAGATTGTTCAAAATTCTTCTGACATCCATTTGACAGAAGGCCACAGTAGACATTTAATGGAGTGCACTGAGGAATGGTGGAAGGTGATTTACCAAGGTCATCAATACACGAGTTGGAAGAAAAGTAGGATGCTAGCAGAACCTGGAGATTTGGATACAAGCCAATTATGATATGCAACATTCTTCACTTGAACAGCCTTAGCACATTTGTTATTGGAAAACCATGGTTTAGATAAAGGAAGAGATTTTAAGGTGGAGTGTGGAATAAAGGATTTCATCCCTCTAAGAATAATTTCACTGACACTAGCTAAGCAAGCGTTGACATCAGAAGATTTGAAACAGTAATCTGACCAAGGAAAAGAAATCTTAAAGATCATCCTGTTTTGCATTCTTGTAATGCCAACAACACAAGGTTGAGAAGGGCTACAAGAAAAAGACACCATTGGAAAAGAGACTATGTCTGACATGTCTAGATGACCACTCACCTCAACCGTGCACTCAAAAGGGCTGTTTGTGAGAAAAAGATGAAGCGTGCTGGCCCTAACCTCAATCCTCTAGAGAACCTATATATGAGTTGGACCATTGGGTGAATGTGAGGAGACACTGTCCAAAAAACAAAGTTGAACTAATAGCCACTTTGAAGGCTGAATAGCAGAAAATATTCAAGAACATTTACAAAAAACTGGTGGAGAGCGATCCACAGACTATATATATATATATATATAACCACAGACTACAGGCTGTCATGAAAACTAAAGGTTTCAAGAATATGCCAATAATTTCCTGTAAATAATATTCATTATATTTGTTATTAGTAACTAGCCAGATTTATTTCAAAATTATATCTAACAGTTTTTTAAACAATACGATTAAAATATCACCTTTCTCTTGTCCTTTTAGACTTGAAAACAAATTCCCATAACTCACCACTTCAATGAAGCATATTTAAATTTTCATGCAATAAATGGTTAAATTAGAAAGAAGACTATTATGTTAAAACTCTTTAAAATTCAAGTGTATTGAAACTTGTTAACTGGCAAAAACACGAGAAACTGAATACAGTAATGCTCATATAATTGTAATGGCAAAAGAGAACTAATCATTTTGGAAGATCATTGTGAATTGCTGTATTATATAATGTGCACATGAAAGATATGGATTTTAAATAGTAGGAGCAATCTCAGCAAACAGAGAGCTTGTTTCTGACTGGCTCGTAAAAAGGCTAACTTTCTTGTGACACAGCCACTTAAATTCTGCCAAGGATCTGGCATTTAAAGTGCAGGAATATTCTAATTTATATTTTATCATCTAAATTTTATTTAAATTTTAATAATGAAATAAAAAAATATATTATTAATTTATTTTATTTCACTTAAGATTTCTGCATTATCCAATTGTGGTTTATATTCATGATCACATAGATGTATTATAAGTTATGTGATTCCATTTCACGAACATATACTGCATTCACGAAAAGCATGTGTGTTTGATAATTCAGAGTGTCCATACCTGATGGAAATTAACCAGATATATTTGGCTGTTATAAACTTTGTTAACAGTTAACCAGATGTACAATGTAAGAAAAATCACTAATTTAACCACTTCCCGGAAAATTTTTTTCT
Source organism: Mastigoproctus giganteus (assembly GCF_048544385.1). Lineage (NCBI taxonomy): Eukaryota > Metazoa > Arthropoda > Arachnida > Uropygi > Thelyphonidae > Mastigoproctus > Mastigoproctus giganteus. Next base: position 136,985,181 of record NC_143582.1, read on the forward strand.
GGAAAATGTGCCATAACGGACAGACTTTTTTTATTTTACAGATTAAAAGTATGCATCTGCGAATACTCATTGTATAGTTTTTTGTGTTTTATATTAATTATTTTGTAGAAAATACATGGGAGTAATTAACCCATTTGGTTGTTTGTTTTGTTATTTGGTTTTTAGGAGCATTAGCAACTAAGGCCATATTGCTCTGGGGATATGCGGTGGTCATTGCCTGACCTTTTCGCATCCTCCGTATTTGGTGGTCATGGGCTCGAACCCCGGTTTAATCAAGAAGCGCGTGCTACGCCCTGCTACTCCTGCCCACCTGGCTACAGAGGCGTCAACCCATTTGGGCTATCCCGAGTTATCTTGTGTATGCCAAAAAGTGCACAAATTATACAGATTTTTTTTTAATAAATTAGCGCTTGAGCTAAAAGAAAGGCACAGAAAACGGCTTCATTACTCATTATATAAATAAATTTAAAAAATCAAGTGGAATGCACAAGCAATAACCTCCTGCCAAGCAATAATCGCGAACTAACTACATTCTGATACACGGCCACCACAAGTGGACAGGCAAGTAAGCGTAGCTTGCGGGTAGCAGTTCAAGAGGGTGCCGAAATATTTTTCGATATTGTTTTTGAGAATTATTTTCGTGGGTTCAGTATTCTGCATTTAGGATGGCAAATTATATTTTGCTTACTGGCAGCACAGGCACAGAGTAGTAAGATATTTTACTACTCTGTGGGCACAGGAACATGTGCTACTGTTCTGACATTGCTGTACAATACAAGCAAAACAAAAGCCAGTCGTCTGCTGCCAGGAGTAAGAAAACCCTGAGAAATCTCGGGATTTACCTAGCTAATGCAAAATTAGGCAGATAAATGCCAGAGAAAATACATTTCAGTCCTAAATTTGGACGTATTATTGTTTGCTCCAGGAATTATTGTATCCCAGATATTTCGTGTAGTTCCAAATAACTTAAAACTAAAAACGAGATATCTCGGGATAATCCATGAAGGGGTTAATAAGAGAATTTTAAACTTCAAAATATGGAAGCAATGGTACTGTAAGGTGAAAAGACAAATTTTACATCTGTTATGCTTAAAAATATCTTCATTTCTCTTAGTCAGAGACTGAGAGAAATAAAGATATTTCTCCTCTGCCTGTGGCTATTATTAATCTATGTCTGTGAACTATGATGTGGCAAGTTAAGATTTTACTCAAGTTTTATATCAAATTCTTGTTGAGTGAAGGCAAGTACATGATATGTTATTATTTCCTGTATAAAAGAAGAGGGTAACCTCTGATAATGAAAGAAAACACAAAGATAATGAAGTTCTTCCAGATTGGAAGTAGAAGTGCAATATTTTTTGCACTAAGAACCTGCATTTGGGAAAAAAACTTTCCATGTCATCTTTTAAATACACAAAAAGTGATAGTGTTGTACACATTAGCATTAATGAAATTCAGAGCAGGAGATCTGCAGACTTACTTCAAGTACAGAACATTGTTAAAAAAAAAAAAAAAAAAGTTGAGTTAGGTTTAAATTTGAAAGTGTCTGCAATTCTGCCCAAACACAACATGGAGTATATGATGAGAGTCTTGTCAATCAGTTCAGCCCTGTACAGATTGTGGAAGCTCATGAGATAGAATTTTTCTCAGTATGATCTGCGCTTGTTAACAGGGCAGACTGCTTCTACAGGATGGAATACACTTTAAATAGAAATGGTAGAAGAATATTTGCTAATACTATTGAGGCAGTGTTAGGGGGGATCAGAAACTGCTAGCTTGGGGAGATTCACAGACACAGATTAATAATAGCCACAGGCAGAGGAGAAAGTGCACTGCTTCTATTGAAATCAGCAGCATCCTGGAAAGTAATGTGCTGGGGATTTCAAGAACTGCTCACAGTCATCATGAAACAAGTAAATACATGGGCTGTGTTAGGGTAACTAAGAGGTAGAACAGGTGCTGTATACTTTGCATGTACACCAATGCTAGGGGTATATTAAATAAATTTGATGTGCTGGGACATGAGATGTGATGTGAGATGTGATTTGATGTGAGACATGAGAGGTGGTGTCAAACAGAAATAAGGAATGCAGAATTCGAATTTGGGAAGTACAATGTGTACAGAAAGGATAGACAGAATAGAAAGGAAGGAGGAGTTATGCTATTAGTTAGGAAACACAAAATCTAAGGCAGTGCATCCAGTTGACATGGGTAGCCAAGCACAATGTTGAGAAAATTTGGTGTCACATAAGCACTGGGAAAGCAAATATGAGAATAGTAGTGAGTTAGAGGCCTAATGACTCTGATGAGTACAACAAACAACTGCATAGAGAAATAGTGGTCCAGTAAATCAGAATGTCTTCTAATGGGTGATTTTAACTTTTCAGATAATGATTGGAACTTGTGAATTGGTCACTAGCACACTACCAAGGATTTTGTTGGTTTAGTGGATGATTATTTTCAACAGCAGCATGTTCGAGAGGCAGGAGTAATACTCTTGATCTGATTATCAGCAGTGTTTATTCATGCATTAAGAAACTGCAGATAAACAACCACAAGGTGGAAATGATCACAGTGTAGTGATGTGGGATTTACTTAAAGATGCTATCATCAGGGGTGAAGAGAAGGGTTTTTGCTTTTGTAAGAGTGACTACAATGATCTGAGACAGTTTTTAAATTCTCTACAGTAGGATCAACTGATGATATTTACCTACCGCAAATTCTAAATGGAAGCATTCAAGGAATTAACCTTGGAAGTTACTAGGCATTTCATACCAACTAAGAAATATTGTTCAAGGTTTAGACATAAATGGATTTTAGATTAAACTAATGAGACTCACAGCAGAGAATAAAAATGCATGGGATGCATATAAATTATCAGATGCCATAGAAGCCTATGGTAGATATAAGCTAGCCTGTATTCAAGTCACAAAGGAGGTTAAGGCAAGCAAAGACAGATTACAAGAAATCTTTGGTAAAGGGTTGCAAAGTAAAACAGAAAAGACTTCTTTACTTATGTAAACTCTAGAAGTGGGCTGAATCAGACTGGTAAAATAATAAGACTGTTGATGATCCTGCTCAGGTATCTGACAAACTGAATAAGTATTTTGCATCAACATTCACACGTGAAGAATTCTGTAGGGAAGTGGAGGCCAGAAGTTTATCAAACTCTAATATGGAGCTAAAGGATTTTGTAATAACTGAGAGCAAAGTGGAGGAGAAACTGTTGAAGTTAAACATAAGAAAGGCCCCTGGATTATTTTAAGAGAGACAGCAAAGGAAGTTAGTTATGTTTGTTATTTGGTTTTTAGGAGCATTAGCAACTAAGGCCATATTGCTCCGGGATATGCGGTAGTCATTTCCTGACCTTTCCGCATCCTCCGTATTTGGTGGTGACGGGCTCGAACCCCGGTCTAATCAAGAAGCGTGTGCTACGCACTGCTGCTCCTTCCCACCTGGCTACGGAGGGGCCCTGCAAAGGAAGTAAGCAAACCCTTAACCATAATTATGAGAATCCTTGGATTCAGGGGAGGTCTCCACAGAATGGAAATGTGCAAATTTAATCTCAATTCACAAAGGGGAATCAAAAGGTGACAAGTATTTATAGACCTGTTAATTTAACTTCTGTTCCACGGAGGGAAAAAAATGGATTCACAGGTTAAAGCAGCATTGCAGGATCATCTAGACAAGACTGCAGTTATAGTTCAGACACGGGATGGGATTGTTACGGGTAAGTTTTGCTTGAACAATCTGACAGGATACTATGATTTAGTTACTAAGGAACTCTATGCAAAAAATAATTTTTTTATCATATACTTGGATTTCAGGAAAGCTTTTGATACTGTTGCACATTGAATAAAAGACTGCTGCCCAGATTGGAGCAGTACAGCACAAGGCCCAGTTGCTGCTATGGATATAGGGATGGTTGAATAGGAGAAGACAGAGTGGTAATCAATAGACACTGCTCTTCGTGGACTAATTAGGGGAGTTCCCTAGTGTTCGGTGTTGGGTCCACTGTTGTTTTCTATATTTTTCAAATATTACTGATAACGGTATATCAGGCTTAATGTCCAAGTTTGCAGACAATACAAATGTTGTTAGGGTTGTTAATGACAGTACACTACTGCAACAGGATATAAAAAAGTTGGGCAGATGGGCTGACAGGTGGCAACAACTGAAATTTAACACTGACAAAGGAAAAGTACTGCATATGGGTAGCAGTAAACCCAGAGTAACGTACCAACTGTGTGGTACTACACTCATGGTAGGGCAGAAATAAAAATACCTGGGGGTAATTGTGCTCTCAGATATGATTTTCTGAGCAGTGCAGACAAGCTGCCAGAGCAGCTCATGGGAACTTGTCAATGATATACAGGACAATGATATACTTATCCATGCTAAGTGGCATTTCTCCACTTAGCATGGATAAGTAGGTCATTATCCCTTTGTATAATGACAATGGTTAGGCCACACCTTGAGTACTGCATACAGGTCTGGAGCTTTCATTTTAGGCAGGATGTAGTGCTGCTGGAATGAGTTCAGAGAAAGGCAACGAGATTGGTGACAGGAACAAAGGGTTGCTCCTTCCAAGAAATGCTTAAATTCTGCAAATTGCAGCATCTGGAGACTAGGCAGGTTGAAGTGTATTATTTTGCAGCACAAGGTAAGGGGATTGATTTCTTTTTTGTTAAACCTAACGATTTTTTTCATGTCTCTTCTTTGTTGAATTCATCATAGCCTGGAGGCTTCTTTGCTTAAAATGCCAAAAGTAAAGCCACTATACATGTGACAATAACTGTTGTAACAAATATTTATACTTGTGCAAAGATGAACAATGAGTTTCTTTTTTGATATCTCTTACCTTATTGCTTGTTTAATTATAGCAATGCAAGCAAATCTGATGATGTCATGATATTTCTTATAAGCAAACTGCTAATAAACAAGCAAATTTTGGAATGATTTTATTTGAATGACATTTCTTTAGACAACTGTAGAGGCAACGTTATGTCAAGGATCTGGGTATATTCTTACAGTGTTACTATGCCATATCCAAATTATTATTACATTACTACGCCATATTACATTACTTTATACAGCATGTCCCTCCCCCCACCTTTCCTTACTATTTAATACACCATGAATTAAACTAATAGACTAAGCGTATCTGCGAAAAGATCGAAACCTTCCAAACACTTCCTAGTTCATTTCACAAATATACATGGTCTCAGTTCTAATCTCAACCATGTCCATTTCCAATTGCAGGATGCCAAACCCCAAACCCCATATACTTTTTCTGACAGAATCTCAGTCATCAGTTGATTCAACTACTGCTCATCTCAGTTGCCCAAATTATTCACTGTATGATACTTTTCGCCTCAAAGGTGAAATGTCTGTGCATATGTCTGTTCCGATATTCCGTGTCAGAGAGTTGGTAATTTGGAATCTCCTCTTTTCAATCTTCTTTGGCGTAAAATCTCTTTACCTCAATCTGTCAAATGCATCTGTTGTCTCTACCGTTCTCCCAACTCCACTAATCACTTGGAGCTCTTTCACTTTCTCCAGTCCAACTTTCCTAACAGTGAGGTAACTTTCCTTGGTGTTTTTAATGTTCACAACTCCAGCTGGCTTCCGTTTTCTAGTCACACTGACCCAGCTGGTTGAGATGCTGAGGCTTTTGCAATTTATTATGACCTTGCAGAGATTGTTCATTTACCTACAAGAATACCAGACAATTCTAACCAGACAGCCAACACCCTTTATCTTTTCCTCACAAACAACACATCTAACTACCGAAGTGGGTACCATTAGGCACCTCAGATCACAACTTGGTGATTGTCTCTTCTCCAATGGAGTCTTTATCTCATGGCTATTCCCAATCTAGTGTTGTTTGGCATTACAAGAATGCAGAATGGGATGACCTGCGAGATTTCTTTTCTTCTTTTCCTTAGTCGTATTACTGTTTCGAAACTTCTGATATCAATGTTTGCTCAGATCGTGTCAGTGAAATTATTCTTGCAGGAATGGAATCCTTTATTCCACACTCCACTTTAAAATTTCTTCCTTTATCTAAACCTTGGTTTTCCAATAAATGTGTTAAGGCTCTTCATCAAGAGAAGAATGTTGCATATCATAATTGGCTTGTTTGCAATTCTTCAATTTCGTTTGCTGCCTATACCAAACAATTGTAAAGCAGTTGTTAATCAGTCTCAACTAGATTTTGAACAGGATAAGAGTAGAAAACTTGATTCTTGCCCTAATGGTAGCCAAGCATTCTGGTCTCCTGGCAAAGCTCTTCATCAAGAGAAGAATGTTGCATATCATAATTGGCTTGTTTGCAATTCTTCAATTTCGTTTGCTGCCTATACCAAACAATTCTAAAGCAGTTGTTAATCAGTCTAAACTAGATTTTGAACAGGATAAGAGTAGAAAACTTGATTCTTGCCCTAATGGTAGCCAAGCATTCTGGACTCCTGGCAAAGCTATTGGCCGCAACTTTTGCCCATCTCTGTTCCCACCTCTGTCAAAATCAGATCATTCTGTTGTCACTTCAGCCAAGGATAAAGCTGAACTACAAGCATCCCATTTTTTTTCCAACTCATGTATTAATGATCTTTGTAAAACACCTCCCACCATTCCCAACATGCTCCATTCAATGCATCCTGTGGTCATCCATCAAAAAGATGTCAGAAGGATTTTGACAAAACTTGATGCTCAGAAAGCTCCAGGTCCTGATGGCATTTCTCCACTTGTTCTCAAAACCTGTGCTCCTAAACTTGCTCCTGTTTTTACCACTTTTTTTCACTTTCTTATTCCAAAGGTATTTTTCCTTCTGCTTGGAAATTTGCTCATATCCAGCCGGTTCCTAAAAAGGGTGATAAATCCCCTCCCATTGCAATTACTTCTACTCTTTCTAAAGTAATGGAGAAATCAATTAACTGCCAACTCTTAAACTACCTAGAAACCTTGTGTCTGATCAACAATCAAGAGTATGGATTCCATCACTATAGATCCACTGGTGATATTCTTGCTTATGTTACTCATTTACGGACAAATTCAATGGAAAAGTTTGGTGAAACACAAGCTGTTGCTCTTGACATCTCAAAGGCTTTCGATCGTGTTTGGAAAGGTCTTCTAAACAAATTTCCATCTTCTGAATGCCAACTGTTTATTGTGGTTTGCCAACTGTTTATTGTGGTTTGCCAACTGTTTATTGTAATTGGTTATTCAGTTTTCTCTCTGATCACTCACTGAGGGTGATGGTAGATGGCTCTCTGTCTTCTAACTTCTCCACTAATTCTAGTGTCCCCCAAGATTCAGTTCTTTCCCCCACTCTTTTCCTCTTGTATATTAATGACCTTCTTCCATTGACTGGAAATCCTATCCATAGTTTTGCCAATGATAGCACATTGCATTCCACTTTGGGAAACCTTGCCCTGCTCAATCAGCTTCAACTTCTCGAATATCCGCTACTAAATCCTTAAATGCCGATCTCCAGGTAATTCTCCAGTGGGACAAAGACAATTTAGTTAATTTCAAACCTTCTAAAACTCAGTCCTGTCATATCTCGCAAAAAAGATTCTTCTTCCCCTATGCTTATCTTTGGTGACACTCCGATTTCTATGCACGATGATATATCTCTTTTGGGGATTACCCTGACTTATAATCTCACTAGGCACAAGCACATTACAAATATTGCTTCCTTTGCTTATAAAAAACTTGGTTTTCTGTTTCGCTCTCAGCATTACTTTTCTTCCAAATAGCTGTTCACACTGTACAAATCACAAATCCACCCTAACATGGAATATTGTTCCCACATCTGCAGCGGTGCCCTCAAAACCTCTCTCAGGCTTCTAGATTCCATTCAGAAAAGGGCAGTTAGGTTAATAGTAGTAGTAGTGGTGGTGGCATCTGATGCAAGAAAGCAAGTGTATAAACTTATGCAGCATCAACCAAAAAAAAAAAAAAAAACACCATTCTCTCCAAATGTCTGTCCAGTCCCTCCTTAAATTTATTTAACCTATCAACTTTCACAACGACAGATCGAAGTTTGTTCCAGCAATTAACCACTCGCTGGCTAAAGGCAAATTTCCGCACATCTATTCTACATCTGTCTTTTCTTAATTTGAATTTATGCCCCCTTAGGTTCGTAATCTAAACAAGTGGAAGGATCTCATCAGAATTCAGCGTGCTCAACCCATTCAAGGCCTTATACACCTCAATCAGATCACCGCGCAGGTGTCTAGTCTCCAGCCACCGCAATTTGCAGAACTTAAGCCTCTCTTGGTAAGAGGATCCCCTCATTACCCTCACCAATCTTGTTGCCCTTCTCTGTACACGCTCAAGCAAATCTACATCCTTCATAAAATGAGGCCTCCAGACCTGTACGCAGTACTCAAGGCATGGCCTGACAATCACCTCCTTTTCACTGCTAGGAAAATTCCTAAATATCATTGACAAAACCCCATGACCTGCCCTGGCAACCTGTCTGCATTGCTCAGAAAACTTCATATCTGACTCCACAATTACTCCCAGGTCCTTTTCATTTTCTACCACCTTAAGTGTAGTACCACACAGTTGGTACGTTTCTCTGGGGTTACTTCTACCCATAGGCAATACTTTGCATTTCTCAAGGTTAAACTTCAGTTGCCACTTCTCAGCCCATCTGCCCAAATTATCTTTTCTACAGATATCTAGGTCCTGTTGCAGTAGCACACTGCCATTACTGTCATTAGCAACCCTGCCAACCTTTGTATCATCTGCACACTTCGACACTAAGCCTGATATACCTTCATCAATATCATTAATAAATATACAAAACAACAGAGGACCCAACACTGAACCTGGTGGGACTCCACTAATCACATTAGTCCATGAAGAGCTGCACCCATTAATTACCATCCTCTGTCTTCTCCCACTCAACCATCCATTTATCCATTGTAGCAACTTACCCTTAATACCATTCTGCTTCAATTTGTACAATAGTCTTCCATGCACAACAGTGTCAAAAGCTTTCCTGAAATCCAAATATATGATATCAAAATTATTTTTTGCATCCAGTTCCTCAGTTCCCAGTTCCACATCATAATATCCTATCAAATTTGTCAGATGAGACTTTCCCTTAACAAACCCATGCTGTGGCTGAATTATTGCTGCAGTTTTGTCTAGATGATCCTGCAATGCATCTTTAACCAGTTAGTTAGTTAGTTATTTTGGGAGCATTAACAAGTAAGGCCATATTGCTCCGGGAATATGCGGTGGTCATTACCTGACCTTTCCGCATCCTCCGTATTTGGTGGTGACGGGCTCGAACCCCGGTCTAATCAAGAAGCATGTGCTACGCACTGCTGCTCCTTCCCACCTGGCTACGGAGGCGCCCTCTTTAACCAGTGACTCCATTATTTTACCCGGAACAGAAGTTAAACTAACTGGTCTGTAATTACTCGTGTCACCCTTTGATCTCCCTTTGTGAATTGGGGATACAATTAATAATTCATCTCTAACAGAGTCTCTCCACTCACTGTCTCATAGATGTACTCTTTCTGCTGCATGCCTTTTCTACAGATACTTCCATAGGCATTGCTGTTCTGAATTGGCTTCTATAACTCCCACTCTCTCTTTCAAAAGAGTCAGAACATGTGCTGCCAACAGACAACATCCATTTACTGTCCAATTTCAAACTCAAAGAACCAACTTTTCATCTTGCTCGTTTATTCATTCACAGTCTTGTACGACAGCCGTTTTCTGGAACAACCTTCCTTCATATGCATTTCTTGAAAATTACAGTCTACAGAAGTTCACGTCTAATGTCAACAAATATCTTCTTTCATCTTCTCAACCTGAGAACGTTACTAAGTACTATAGGTTCTAATACCTCTCGTGTTTGGGGTTTTCGTAAAAAATAAAAAAAATAAATAATAAAAAAAAAAATTCAGACTGATAGAGGAAGGAGTAGTCTGGACAAATATGTATATATTTTAATCATAGTTCAGAGAAACAAGATTTCTATAACTTGGTTTTAAGATTATCAAATGTTATGCATATTGTGTTTACAGTATGATTGAACTATTATTTTGCTGTATCTGCAAACAAGTAACGTGGACATAATAGGGCTTACAGAGACGTGGTGCCACCCGGAAATTGGGGATGATGAGTTTAAGTACGGCTTGTATAATGTATTTAGGAAGGATAGAGTAGACAGAAGGGGTGGTGGGGTTATGCTTCTTATCAGAAGCAGCCTGAGTGCGACGATAGCTTTCCCAGATTCAGACATTTCACATGCTACTATAGAGTCTTTATGGTGTGAGATAGTTGAAAACAAAGGTATAATGCGAGTAGGAGTAATCTACAGACCTGGTGATTGTGAAGATTATGACAAAAGCCTCTATATGCAAATGGAATGGGCAAGTAAGCGTCAATGCCTTATTATGGGTGATTTCAATTTGCCTCTAATTGATTGGAGTAAATGGGAAGGAAACTCGACATGGGGAACAAAATTTTTAAATCAACTAGATGACTGTTATTTGTATCAACATGTCAGGGAAAGTACTAGAGAAAAGAATATCCTAAACCTCATCATCACACATGAATCAGATGACATAACAGGGCTGACAGTAGAGGAACCAGTAGCAGGAAGTGATCACGGAGTTCTACGGTGGATGATGACGAGAGAGGTAGCAGAAGTAAAAGGCAAAGGAATGGGTTTTAATTTCAAAAAAGGAAATTACGATGCCTTAAGGTACTACATGGACTCTATTAACTGGGTAGGTATCGCGCAGAGAATGAATACAATTGAACTGTGGTACGCTTTTAAAACATTAATCACAGATGCCTTGAATGCATATATACCATTAAAAAAAATACTCCACGAGAAGGATTCCAAGTTGGATGAATAGTGAAGTTGCCACATTACTTGAGCAGAAAAGGGTGGCATGGAAAGGTTACAGAGCAATAAAAAGTACTGAAGCCTATAACAGCTACAAGGTGATGTGTAATAGAGCCACAGAAAAGGTTCGACAGGCAAAGGCAGTTTATGAGAAATCACTAGCAAACAGAGCAAAGAGGGGGGGGATAAAGAATTCTTCACATATATAAATGCAAGAAGAGCAGGACAAACCAGATCGGACCTTTACGTAAGGGAAAGGGGATAGTATTAAATACACCAGCTGCCATTGCAGATGGACTCAACAGTTATTTTGCATCGATATTTACAAATGAAAAACCTTTTGTGGCAATGGGAAATTGTGAGAGCGAAGTTAAAAAATATGTAATTAATGATACTGAAATTTCGCAAGATTATTTAATGAAAAAACTTTCGAGCCTACAGACCAGTAAGGCTCCTGGAGTTGATGGAATATTCCCTATAATCTTAAGGGAGGCGGCAAGCGAGTGCATTGAACCATTGAGGCTAATTATGCGAGCATCACTAGACTCTGGGGAGATTCTGTTGGATTGGAAAAGTGCAAATGTATCTCCATACATAAGGGTGGCTCTAAAAGTGAAGTTGGAAATTATCGACCTGTCAGTCTGACTTCAGTAGTAGGGAAAATCATGGAGGCAATGATCAAGGGTAGAATTCAGGATCATTTGGATAGAATTGAAATTCTCAAGGATACTCAGCATGGTTTTGTAAAGGGAAAATCATGTTTAACAAATCTGGTTCACTATTTCGAAAGGGTCACTCACGAGCTGGGTTTAGGGAATAATTTCGACATTTATTTATTTAGATTTCAGCAAAGCTTTTGACTCAATCCCACATGAGCGGTTGCTTTATAAGCTGGAACAGGTTGGAATCACTGGGAAAATCCTTAGATGGATAGAAGGATGGCTTCAGGGCAGGAGGCAGAGAGTTGTGATAAATGGCTATTCCTCAGATTGGGTTGATGTAAGAAGTAGGGCTCCCCAAGGTTCAGTATTAGGACCACTGTTGTTTTTAATTTTCATAAACGACACTGATGAAGGGATAGAGGGCATGATGACTAAATTTGCAGATGATGTTAAAATTGGTAGAGTAGTTAATGATCACTATCAAGCTGAGCTTCTTCAGAGAGACCTAGATAGACTTCAGGAATGGTCAGAAAAATGGCAGCTATGTTTTGATCCAAAAAAGTGTAAGGTATTACACCTGGGAAACAGTAATCCCAAAATAACTTATTCACTTGGTGGAGTTCAACTAAACCCAGTACTGGAGGAGAGGGACTTGGGTGTTACGATACGGTCAAACATGAAATTCTCTGAGCATTGTAAACAGGTTGCAAGGAATGCCCATGGTGTCCTATTGATGATCTATCGAACTTTAGCAAGTAGAGATAGGGACGTGATAATCCCATTATATAAGGCTTGTGTTAGACCACACTTGGAATACTGAGGCATCTCCGTAGCCAGGTGGGAAGGAGCAGCAGTGCGTAGCACATGCTTCTTGATTAGACCGGGGTTCGAGCCAGTCACCACCAAATATGGAGGATGCGGAAAGGTCAGAGAATGACCACCGCATATCCCGGAGCAATATGGCCTTAGTTGCTAATGCTCCTAAAAACCAAATAACAACAACAACAACTTGGAATACTGTGTTCAAAGAAAGACATCGAGCTTCTTGAAAGGGTGCAAAGACGGGTAACTCGCCTGGTGAGATCGGCAAAAGGGCATCCTTATGAAGAAGGACTTCGAATACGTGGGTTGCAGAGTTTGGAAACTAGACACCTTAGAAGAGATTTGATTGAGGTGTTTAAGGCTCTGAGAGGCATCAGTAAAATGAATGAGGACGAAATTTTCAAGATTATAAATGATGCTAGAACTAGGGGACATAAATTCAAGTTACGGGGGAAATGTTTAGATTGGACTGCAGGAAGTTTTATTTTAGCCAGCGAGTTATAAACTACTGGAATAAGTTGCCTTCATGGGTGGTAGAGGCCGATAGTTTGGGGAAATTCAAAGGTCATCTGGATAGTACTTTCAGGTAAGGGAAGCGCATAGGATGATAGGTTTAATTTCCTTTTTTTTTATTACTTATTATTATTTATTTTATTATTATTTTTTTTTAATCATTGTTTTGTTCGGATTTTTTTTTTTTTTTTTTTTTTTGACTGGTGCAGCATAAGCCATAGGCTTTCTTGCACCATGCGGCCATTACTAATACTAATCTTTCTTAAGCTAAAATGGACAATGACTAGTTGTCTTAGTAATGGAAAAGAGCAAGAGATGGTCCATTTTAGCATAAAAAATATACAACAAAAATAATAGTTCAATGGAGAGTGGTCCTTTTTAGAACCTAGCCGCAGATTTATTCGCAATCTAGCAAAGAACAAAGCTGAATATAAAATAGTTCAAATCAAATAGAACACAAACAAACAAACAAGCAAATTATATGAAAACTGGTATTTTTGAAAAAAAAAAGCACCAGTTTTCTCGACAGCGAGAAAACTGGTGTTTTTATATACTCGAGAATGAGGGCAGCCTGTGCGGACGTACATTTTTGCCGCTCCTGGAACAGAGTTTTTTCTGATTTATTTTCTGTTTTATTAGCTTAAATTGGCATATTAACTTTTTTTCTAGAGTAGTTTTATATTCTTATTTACAATACTTGGATTAAAGTAACTTAGATAGAGATTTTGTAGGTATTACTTAGTATCGGAAAGGGTATCAAATCCACATGTTTACCGTTCGTAAATAGCCGCCATTGTTACGCGATACAAAATATCTCGAAATAGATAGCATAAGCTTAATATAGTATAGTATAGTCCAGTACATAATGTTGTCAATTAATCAGATAATTAATCTTGTTGAACTTCATTGTCAATTAAATTGTACTTTTAACTATACATATAACGACTTGGGTTACGTAACATAAATAATTAGTAAAAAATAATTAATACTTAACTTGATACGGAAGTTATATAAAGGGATTTCGTAGATAAAACTCGATACTGAAACATAAATATAGCGTTATAACTGTGTTGGGATATAAGTTTAGGGTTTTAATTTTGTACTGAAATTGAAATTTTATTGAAATTAAATCAAAATCATGACTCAGACCAGAGCAGTAAAGCAAAAGGCTCAAGCTAATGGGGGTGCTGTAGCTCAGGGGAGAACTGAGGGGGGCAGTTGCCCTCTGAATCACAGCCTATTAAAATGCACTACTAGCTTGATGTTTGTGGAGCAGTCAGGTACGGGACATGATACTGCCATGGGGGATGTCTTTGTGTGTGCACGATGCAAGGAGTGAAAGGAAACTAGGCGACAACTCAGCACTGTTATGGGCCTATATGAGAGCTTGAAGGACAGGGTGGATGCCCTCGAAGGATTAAAAGTGAGGGGCCCATCAAGCTCTCAGCTGCCCACACCAATGCCAGAGCTTGCACTTGGTCATCAAACAACACAGCGGCAGCCCCCAAGGCAGAATGCGCTGGTTCCAAAGGAACTAGTAGTTGTTGGTGACTCTATAGTCAGGGAAACATGCTTTGTAAAAAGGATAGGTGGAACAGGACCAGGGTATGTCTGCCAGGGGCAAAGGTTGATGACGTTGTACAGCGGATATCATCTTTTAAGGGCACAAAAGGTGATATAGTTGTACACGTTGGCACTAATGATATTAAGAGTAGGAGACCGGCGGAATTACTTAACAAGTACAGGTCACTGTTGAAAAAAAGCTGTGAATTAGGGTTGAATTTGAAAGTGTCTGCAATTCTGACCAGACACGATAGAAGGGAGTATATGATGAGAGCCCTGTCGATCAATTCGGCCCTGGAAGGATTGTGCAAGGCTCAAGGGGTAGAATTTTTCAGCCTGGTCTGTACTTGTTAACAGGAGAGACTGCTTCTACAGGGATGGGATACACTTAAATAGAAAGGGTGCAAGAATGTTTGCTGATGCTATCGAGGCAGTGTTAGGTGGGTCGGAAAACTGCTAGATTGGGGGGATACAAGGACTAATAGATTAACAGTAGCCACTGGCAGAGGTGAAAGTGATTCTTGCACTGCTTCTATTGGAATGAGCCGCAGCCTGGAAAATAAGATGCAGGATATTTCAGAGACTGCTGGGAATCATTGGGGTTCAAATAAACACACAGGTTGTGTTAGGGTAGCTAAGATTGATTGATTGATTGATTTGGCAGTTGTTGGCGCATCGGCTTCTGTGGCCATATTGCACCTCCCAAGGTTTTTGCAGTACTTTGATCCAAGCCCGAGGCGGGAATCGAACCCGCGACCTTTGGGTTGCCGGGCAGGTACTTTACCCACTCGGCTAGCCCGGTCGGCTGGGTAGCTAAGAAAAATGGTGCAATGCATACTTGCGTGTACACCAATGCTAGGAGTTCAGTAAATAAATTTGATGAATTTGAGGTATTGGTCAAAACATCAAAGGCAGATATTGTGGGGATTTCAGAGACATGGTGTCACACAGATATAAGAAATGCAGAACTGGAATTTGGGACATACAATGTCTCCAGAAAGGATAGACACGGTAGGAAGGGAGGAGGGGTTATGCTATTAGTTAAGAAATACATAAAATCCAAGGAAGTGAAGCCAGTCGACATTGCTGGACAGTGCAGTGTCGAGTCAGTTTGGTGTGACATAAGCATTGGGAGATCTAAATTGAGAGCAGGAGTGTACTATAGGCCTAATGACTCTGATGAGTATAATAAGAAACTGTACAGGGAAATAGAGTGGGCCAGTAAATCAGAGAGTCTTATAATGGGGGATTTTAATTTCCCAGATATTGACTGGAATTTGGGGGCTGGTCACTCACACACTAGCAAGGCTTTTGTGGATTTATTGGATGATTGTTTTCTACATCAGCATGTTCGGGAGGCAACTAGAGGGAGTAATACTCTTGATTTCATTATCAGTAGTGATTCTTCATGCATTAAGAATCTGCAGGTAAATGAACCACTAGGTGGCAGTGATCACAGTGTGCTGAAGTGGGATTTACTCAAAGAGGTAACTACCATTAGGGGTAAAGGGAAGGGTTATTGCTTTCGTAAAGGCGACTACGATGGACTGAGACAGTATTTAAATTCTATACAGTGGGACCAACTGATGTTAGCAACAGAAAATTCAAAATGGGAAGCATTCAAAGAACTTATCTTGGAAGCTACTAGGCTTTACATACCAACTAAGAAATATTGTTCAAGGTTTAGGCCTAAGTGGATGTCAGATGAACTAATGAGACATACGGCAGAGAAGAAAAATGCATGGGATACATACTAATTAACACGTGATACAGAAGCCTATGATAGATACAAGTTAATCTGTAACCAAGTTACAAAGTTTCCTTGTAACCAAGTTACAAGTAACCAAGTTTTCATTTGAATAAAGGTCCTATGTTGTAATACCATTTCATTTGTTCATTTCACTTAGGTCATAAAATTATTTTTCAAATTCACAAAGTTAAGACTAGAGGCAACTTTTGGCTTCTTGAAATTTAAATGTTTTCTTTCTTTTCTTCTTCACCCACAGATTGTTTCCCCTTGAGCCGATATTGCAATTTCTTCTTCCTTTGCCATATCAAGTCTCATTTTTTTCCTTACATTTCCCAATTGAATATCCTTTTTCTATGTGTGTAAAATATTGTGACACTTATTTCAGTCTAAGTCAATTAAAACATTGTCAACATTTAATGTTTTCATATACTTTCAAGTGTTCTCTTCTTTACTTCATTGCAACTGGCAGTCCAATTGCACACAGCACTTTTTATATTTCAATTTTTAATATTAGCCATAATCTTTTCTCCTCTTGTTGTCCGATTCACTGTCAGAATTGCAAAAAAAAAAAAAAAAAAAAAAAATCTTCAACTGTTTCCATCAATACCATTATTTATAGCCAAGCATGATTCCTCAATGTCCATGATAATATGATGGAGGCTACGATAATGGGAAGTAGAAAGAAACACTTCATACTGTGATTGTCACTTTTGCTCAAATGTTTTATCATTTATTTATTTTTTTAATTGTAAATGGCTTTACTTCTTTTGCAAAGTGATCATGAAACCATTCTGAAAAAAACAAGTTTAGGAATGTATCATTAAATTCACACAGGAAAAAGTTTACATTCTGTATAAGTAAAATACAAAGTGATGAAAGGTCTGAATCAGCAAAGTCTGAATTAAAAGTTTTATTGTAGCATGAACAACAAAATGAACTCACCTCTTACCAACATACCACAGTTGCACTAAATTCTTCAAGTGCGGCATTATCTAATTAACAAAAAAATAAAAAATGCAACAAAATTATTATTATCAAGGATTAAGTAGTACACATCATTTATTGTGATCATAGATCATGTTATCATTTATATGAAGTCCCAAACAGATGTATACTAATGCATAAGAAAAAAACAATGTTCATCGTAATCAATGCTTTGGTTTTTGTTATTGCTTTTTTGCCTTACTGCAATTTGCACAGTGCAGTGGAAGTATTTACATCACATCCTGATTTATTCTTGAACTCTGACACATTGCATGTCTAGCTACTGCTGTTTCTTTGTACAGTTCATATGGTTGTCGGTATCATTACTCTGTGAAAGAAAGTACTGTATCTGTACTTCTACTAATGTGACTGTTTTAAGATAAAGCATTAACTCTTTTCCAATTTTTAATTTTAATATTTTGATCTTAATGGTTTGTATGGATTTCTAGAAACATTATGGTCTTATTTTTAGTAATGCCTTTTGAAGGAATGGTGAATGGACAGTCAAACTAATTATTTTATATTGATTTTGATGTTTTCTTTCTGTCTGCATTTCCAATCTGCATCAATAAATAATGCTGAACAGCTGCATTCTTGTTTCTACAGATATTGTTATCAATTAACTGTGCCCCAAAGCGATCAAAATAAATAGCATCAACTGTATTATTAAAAATGAAATTATTAAAAAAGAAGCTTTTTTTTTATTATTTTAAACATGTGTCTAACAGTATTAAACTATAAAATGTTTCATTCACTGTTCTTCAAACCATATACATTAAAAATGGGACCCTGCCCCCACAGAAAGTATCTGTCATATCCTCTTTGATGTGGAAAATAAATGCATAACTCTAGAGCCTGTCATGGTAATGTGGTGCTGGTGGAATGTATGGTAAAATGTTCTACAGCAGAGGTGGCCAACAAGTCAACCGCGATCTACCAGTTGTTCGTGGCTTTAATTTCGGTCGATCATGACGAATTTTAAATATATATATAAAATAGATTAGTCAGAATCAAAATATTATTATGCGCCCCACTATATGCACTTATTAAAATCCACTGAACCACATGACTATGCTTGTCGCCGCACAGCCGCTAGTCTTGTGTAGTGAAAATTCGCACAGTTTCGTTGTGGAGAGCATAGTGTATGTGCCGAATTCTTATTTAGCTTACTTCATAATAATAACTGGACAGTACTTATAAGTTAATTTAATACCCTTTGATTTAAAATGAATACTACGAAAAAAAGTAAAAAGTATCATTTTCATCAAAGAGTAAAACTTATCATTTAATGATAAAAGAAACATGTTTGATTTGCAATGCTTCCGTGGCGATGCCCAAAAAAGGAAATTTAGAAAGCTACTTCAATGCACTCCATGGTAAATACCAATCGGATCATCTGCCTAATAGTGACCTTAGAAAAAAATAAATTAAAATAAACTTAAATCCAAATTATTCGTACAACAAAATTTATTCGTAACACCTAATTTACAATCTACAGCATTAACTGTAGCATCATTTAAAGTGAGTCATCTTCTTGCAAAAAATGCAAACCATTTTCTGATGGTCAATTCATCAAAGATGCATTTTTAGAAATAACAGATTCTCTTTTTGAAAATTTTAATAACAAAAATAAAATTAAAAGTGCTCTTCAAGATCTGCAATTATCTTGAAATACTGTGATGCGATGCATCAAAAAAATTAGTAAAAATGTGAGTAAACAATTGCATGCTCATATTCCTAACTGTATCCTTTTCTTTACAACTAGATGAATCTACAGACGTTAGTGATACATCGCAGTTGCTCATTTTTGTTCATATGGTTTTTGATGATTCTGCCACTAGAGAAGAACTGCTGGGTATGGTTTGGTTAAAAAAAAGAACTAGAGGTCTTGATATATTTAACGCATTAAAAAGTTTTATTGAAAAAATTAAATTACCACTATTTAAGCTCGTATCAATAACAATAGATGGAACTAAATCATTGAGAGGGAATCTTAACGGATTCATTGCATTGTGCCAAAAGGATGATGAATTCCCAGACTTTTAGAGTTCCCACTGTATCATCCACCAAGTGTTAGCCAGAAAAAGATTAAATACTGAAAGTGTTATGGGCGTAGCTTTCAAAATCGGGAATTCCAGAGGACAATCTCTTCAAAGGAGACTTTTCAAAATGCAACTCGATGAAAATGAACCAGATATGATATTACATACAGATGTGAGGTGGCTGAGTCGGAGTAATTTCTACAGAGATTTTGAAATTTGCTGAATGGAATTTAAAAATTTGTTGATCAAAGGGGAGATGATTATCAGTAGCTACAAGATATGGAGTGGTTGTGTGATCTAGCTTTTCTGGCAGATTTTACCAGTAAATTAAGTGATCTGAATTTGGAATTACAAGGAAAAAATAAAAATGTGGGTGACATGATTAGTAGTATTTCTGCATATACATATCAATATTTGGCAATGGCTAAGGATCTAAAAGGGAAAAAAATTCAATCATTTTGCAAATATGCAAGATCATTTGCAAAAATATCCTGTTTTTGAATTTAATAATGAGAAATATGTTTCTGAAATTGAGAAAGTTGTGGATGATTTTGAAATCAGCTTCAGCAATTTTAAAACAATTGAAGACATTGTTCAATATGTCTTATCCAGAAATTGCAGAAAAAATTGCCAAGATTTTTCACATGGAGAAAATATTACTTGAAAACGAAATTATTACATTGCAAAACGATATCTTCCTAAAAGCCGGGTCATCAGAAAAAGACTTTTGTAAATATGTTTGCCGAGAAAAGTACCCAAATGTAAAAAAATGCAGCAAACTTTGAAATCCCTGGTTTGGTTCCACATATCTATGCGGATTGGCCTTTTCTTATTTGAAACAAACAAAGACGAAGGATCACTCTACTCTTACGGACTTGCATACAGAAGATTCTTTACGGTTGGCCTTATCACAGTATATCCCCGATTTTGAAAGCTTGGCAGATGACATTAGTACACAAACTTCATATATATTAAAAATTTAAATAGGTATGAATTTAAAACAAGAACTCTGAATTGTATTTAATTTTAAAATTTATAAACAGCATTTTTCAATATGTGTTGATTAACTTTTTTAATCATTGTGCATGATATTCTTGAGATGGTAGATCGTGGCACATTTTGAAGAAAAAAAGTAGATTGCATCACAAATTAAGTTGGCCACCCCTGTTCTACAGTGTAATAAATGTTCTTAAGTAAAGAATCCATAATTTTAAATTAATTTTGTAGGCTGCATTTAAATGTAGCTGCACCTTGACAATGTGCCTAAATGTTTGTCTCCTTTACTAAATTCTTAGTGCCATATAATCTGTACTCCAAACGGAAACATTCTTTAACTTCTTTCCCTGCACCAAGAGAATATCCACTATCTCTATTTCCATTGATCTTCATAGTCTACGTAACAATAGTAATGAGAAAAAATGAGTCATTTGGCTGATTAGACTCAGCTGAGTCATTACAGAAAAGCGAACAGTCATTGTCACTTCTAAATAAATCATAAAGCAGCATAATAGTAGTGGTCACTGAGTGAGGCATTTAT
This sequence comes from Mastigoproctus giganteus, assembly GCF_048544385.1. NCBI lineage: Eukaryota > Metazoa > Arthropoda > Arachnida > Uropygi > Thelyphonidae > Mastigoproctus > Mastigoproctus giganteus. The sequence goes on from NC_143582.1 coordinate 137,005,936, forward strand.
CTTATTGAATCCCTAAATTCAAGTCACTGAATTCAAAGATTCAATAACTAACCTCCCAAACAGAAATGTGAATTAAGTTTACGGAAATGAATGATTGTATTATAGTCAACTGATACAAATGAAATCTTTGAAAAAAAAAATAGTAAATGCACACACACACACACACACACACACACACACACACAAAGTTACAATAAAATGAGAAAAAATGACATATATGGAGATATACACTAATTAAGCTGTAAAGTTATAGGACAAATAAGTGCACTAAGCAACAGCAAAGGATACAAAAGTATATATAAAAGGTTGATATAGTAAAATGAGGGAAAAAGAGCTAACAGATGGAAGTGAAAAGAACACAAGGTGCCATAACCAGTAGAAAAAGGACAAGGTGTCAAGGTGAGTCTGTTTTAATTGTGGTCTCCAGGGTTGCCCCTATATACCACTATAGCATCTGAAAAGGCAAAAAAAGTCAAGGGCAGGAAGTATGTAGGTGTGTAGGTATGTGTGCTGTTGAGAGTGTTGAGTGCTGGCACCTAACAACTTTGCAGCCAGGGGGGCAGTGGACACCAGGCCCCCTGACTCCAACCTGGGCCACGAGGAGGCACGCCAGAGACAACTTTATTACCAGAGACCCTCTTACTGGGGTTATCAGGCAAGTCTGGGAGCCCCAAGGTGTTTAGGGAAAGGAAGTGGAAATAAGAATGAGAAGTATGGGGATTGGAAGGGAAGGTTGGATAGAAGATAAGGGGAAGAAAAAAATAGACATCCCTTGAAATAGAAGAGAAAAGTTTACAATAGTTTATAGAAATAGTGAAATTCTATTATTCTATTACATTTAAATTCTATTTAAATGTAATAGAAAAATTCTATTACATTTAAACTCTAATCTAAAAATACTTAGACATATTTGAATAGAGCTGCAAAGCTAGAAATCAAACATTGTCAATGAAAATTATATACAATTTTACAACCTATAGACAGCAAGTAACATTAACTGCCATATGCCTCCAAGAGAAAAATATTCACAATAAATGTCAACAGCAAGGAAACAGTGTATTCAACACTATCTTCTAGAACAAAGTTTCCTGTCATTAAAATTCGATACCTATTAATGTATAGCATTAACAGGACTTATTTTCCTGCAAAGACATAGCCATTAACCTCTCACATACAGGTAGTTCCCGCTTTACAAGTTCCCAAGTTTACGAGGTTTTTTTTTTCTCAAGTATCAACAAAATCGAAAATATGAAGATTAATTGCAAAAAATAAATCTTAAACATTCATAAATGCCGCATTTCAAACCACGTGCATAGGTATACAATACAGTGTACCATGCTTTACAATATTAATCCGTTACCATCATATCACAAAAATATCATAATGTAAACCCAATAACACATTGTTTTTTGGTAATTCGTTGCACAACCTCAGAAGTTGAAATTTTTGCTATATAATTCTCTAAAAGGTCATTTTAATAATGTAAATTATATTAGTTACCAATTAAAATCATTAAAACACATTACACTTTCATCGTTATCATATGTTCTGTTATAAGAACCAATTTTGAATGCCTTTGTGATATTTTTCTAAAGCACATTTCTGGAGGTCATGACCATAAAACAATAAAAACGATTTGAACTTTCCAGTTTATTGGGCTTTTCTGTTAGCGCAATCTATTATAAATGGGTAGTAACAGGTGGTAGATGACTTTCATCAACCGGTGAAATACCACCACTTTGCTTATTGGAGGCTTGAAGTGGTGAAACCCATGTTACTGGGTTTCACCACTTCAAGCAAAGCTACTGGCAAAGTTCACAGCAAAGTTACTGGCATCCCCCTCTCCTCATACTTCTCCTTCAACCCATGCACGGTACTAAGTACTATAGGTTTTGATACCTTTCGTGTTTGGGGTTCTCATAAAAAAAAAAAAAAACTCCATGTTATTGGATTTGCAGAAATACCAATAGCTGGAATTGCGGTTTTTTACGTTATTACGGTGAAATGTGTTTCCCCTTTACTGAAATCTTCAATCATATAAAAAAAAAAAATAAATTTTCAGAATCTTCTCTTCATTCCTTTTTTTTTTTTTTTTTTTTTTTAGCTTCGGAAACTTGTTACACCGTGCAAATTGTGTTAGTTGCAATTTGTGCATTCTGTTAAAAAATGCTTATGCCTGCTATTGAAATTTATAAAGAAAAGAGAAGCTTATCTTGGAAACAAATTTCCAAATTTCTCTTGAAGCATTTCTGAAGAAGGTGCAACAAACCAACAACCAGTGCCGAGCCAACAATGAGTGATCAACGAGAGTGTGCATTTAATCGATGTGATGGTGAAGAATAAACATTCTTTAACATTTGTAAGTCATTAATAATTTCTCTATTATTATAATTTGCTTAATTTTACAGGTTACATTTTCATTTCTTTACATAAATCAATAATTTTTTAAACAAACTAATTAGCTAACTAATCTCATTGTACAGAATGTATCCCTATTTTCAACATTAGGTCTATGGGAAATAAATTCCCACTTTATGAGCAAGTGCTAGGAATGAATTAACTTGTAAAGTCGAGAACTACCTGTACACAAGATTTAATTTTCAACAACAGTTCTTACAAACAGCTTACAATAAAAGACTCAGTGAAACTCAGAGCCAAGAAAATCTTATAAACTCTTTGGTGTAACATCACATTAAGGATTAACATTTACATTGCATTTTCATCTCCTAAAGATACAATCAGCAAAATCAGAGAAATACAAGAAATTCTCCATTGTTTCCACCAACCATGGAAAATCAGTGGGACTATACACATTTGTCAAAATCTGAAGCTGAGTTCTAACATCTAAATAGTGGTTTTACATTCCAGGATTAAAGGATCAACCGTCTCAACAGTTCCACAAGGGCAGAGAGGCAATGCAGCAGACAATTCAAGTGCATTTAATTTGGAGTTTATACTCCCATTACCTGTAATCATAAATGTGACATTTAAGCCAGGACAAAATTATTTTAACTGCTCAGTGTATTCAAAGACATTAGGAATAAAACTATTTGTAACAATGTCCAAAAGAGCAGCATTCCATTCCAATTGCCAGTTTCTCATAAACTCAGATCTTAATTTAGCAACATCCTCCTTTTCAGATAAATCCATATTCAAAGTATAGTTACCAATATTAGCTGGGGGATCCTTTCTTTGGTGATGTAATAGATGTTGCAGTATTATTTCATAGTAAATAGGTATTTGACCATTCAGAACCTGCAGAGCAACAGTAGAAACAGTTCTGCACAGAGGTGGAAAGAAGAAAAAAATGCTGAGATTGGATAAGATATTTTTTTGCCATGCTTAACCACCCTAAAGCCCCATGCACCTGCCACACAGCATATGATAAGCAAAAATAGACTTCTATAGTATAGCTTTAATGTACTTGATTTTATACCCCAAACATTTTTACTTAATTTTAAGTATTTTCCCTGTTAAAGCCTTAATCTTGTTCAAAATATACTTTACATATTGAATGAAAATTTATGATCAAACATTACTCCAAGATATTTGTATGTTCTTTTTTACTTTGATGCTTTGATTATTAAGTTTAACAACAGGTGGTCTGTTTAAATTTAAGTTGCTGAGACAGTTTTTTTGGAGATGGAAAAAGTTCATTTTGGGGATGGAAATAACTAATTTGTGCACATTGCACCATAAGTTAAGGTCATCCACAAGGTGTTATCTGATTTTTGCTCTAGCTCTAATCTTGAGTTTCCCATAATCAAAAGGGCCAAGTCATCTGCATAGGTAATCTTACACCATGATCAGAAGCCAGCCACCCATCAAGGACCACGTTCCAACATATTGGACCAAGTACAGATCCTTGAGTGCAGCCACGAGTAACCGGTCTCATGACCGAGCAAGTGCCCGAGGAAACAAGGTTTCTGTTGTTGAAATAATCTGTAGCCAACTAGTACAAAGGAGCTGAGACCCAGGCCTCCCGGAACTTCGCCAGGACACTTTGCCACCACAGGGTTCAAAGGCCCCTTTGAAGTCCACGAAAATACCACGGACATATTTGGAGCTGAAACAGTATTTATTGCCTTATTGATTGTGTCTGTAGTACGCCTGCCCTTAGTGAAACCAAACTGAAAATGATCAGATAGGGTTTCTGTAAGTATAATAATTTTTAAATCTTGATACAATTAGCTTCTAGTACTTTCCTTAAAATGGGGAGAAGTGCGATGGGGTGATATGTTGGTGCTTCCACAGACTACAGCATTTCCTCCCACACCGGAAGGAAACGCTCTAGCCAGAGATAATCAAGTCTAATGCTTCAGTATTAGACTGGATTATTTTACAATTATTCGGTAAACCCTTAATAACTCCTTTATAAGAGTATAACTCTTGAAGTCCTAAAATTTTAATATTCTGATCAGAAATAATTTTTGAAATGTCATTCATAAAGGATAGGGCTCTCTGGAAATTAAGCTGGAGGACCCTAAAGCTACCATTGATATTACCTTTGAAGAAGGGAATTTATTCATAATTTGTTCTATTTTTCACCTGCTCTTGGGTCCTGAGGTACTCAGGATCCCTGTACGAGTGATCAGAACTTCGTTTTCTGACTTGACAATTTGGGCATACAACTGGAGAATTTTTGTTAGGGCAGTCATTAAACTGATGTCCCCAAGCACCGCAAAGTACCCGCAAGTACTTTCCGTCTGGCAGCAATTCTTTGATGAATGCCCATATCCCAGACAATGGAAGCAACATGAGGCAACTTTAAAATCTTTTATACCGTGAAAGGACCAATTTAAATACACTTTATTATTTAATTCTAAAAATATCTTCCTAATAGCATCAGGAACCTCAATCACCCAGTGCAGACAATTTTTATTTTTGGATTTAATTTTAAAGCTAATTTTGACCTGTCCTTTCAGGTCCTTCTCAGTATAAGCCAGTCAGAAAGATTTTTATCCAGCAAGTCTTCCAAAAATTCCTGATCAGTTGTGTTGTTCCCTACATCGTACACAAATTAATTGTTGGACAGAGTTTTTTGGGCAAATCAACATTAAAATTAAGTTCTTTAAATTTTGTACACTTTTTAAGGGACTCCAGATCTTTGTTGCTGGCAGTCTCAATCAAGATACCATGATCTCTAACTTTCTGCACCACTTTCATCTTAATTCGCTTCAACTCTGCCTTGAATTGCTTAGGTATCTCTTTTTTGACTTCCTCACTTGTTTTACATTCTGAATCTTGACCTGCCTTCACTATAATTACATGCCTTTGCTGAATACCCTTTGGAAATGTAGCAACTGAAGTTTGTTCACCCGTATCTTTCGCAGCCACACTGGCATAGGTGGCAGCAGTAGGAGCACAAGGCACAATTTGTTTTTCTAGCTTACATTTGAGTTTATCATTTTCAGTGCTTAATTCAAAAACCGATTTTTCTATTTGAGTTAAATATCTTTGTAACCGCAATAATCATATCAGGAGTGACTTTCATGCCACCCTTCAAAGTATGTAATAGACTATTTCTAAGAGCAAAAACAATCTATGGTTGAAATATCAACCATACCTGCAGAACCCTCTTGGTCTTCAAACTATGAATTATCCAGCTGCACCTGAGCTGGTCCTAATCTTGGAAACTGTTTGCCAAAAATATCATCTGGCTGGTGAAAGGCTGCTGGAGATCATGCAGCCCTGCCTCCAGAACTTCTGGAGCCACAGTAAAGTCAACCGAAATTGAAGCAGACGAATCCAAAGAATTTAAATCTGACATAGAAGTGTGCACAATATACAGTTTACACAAGTTATCAGTTATCTTTAATATACAAGCTATCACCAAAACACTGAGTAGCAGGAAATCCTCTAGAATAGATCTGTATAGTTAACACTGTATAGTTAGAATATATCTGTATAGTCAAGTCAACTTGAGGGCAACAGGGTGGCCCTCAAGACCCCTTAGTTAAGTTGTTCAGCAAGTAAATTGAATATAAAGAATTAAGTTTCACCAACATAAAATTGCATGTCACTATACTCAACCAAAAGAAAACATTGATAAAATCTGGATGAAAAGACACACAAAACAGAAAATATCTGAAAGTTTGCTATTTTCTATCTCACCAACCATCGAATAACAGGCACTCGAAAAACTCACAAAAATAAGTAATTGTATGCTTTATCCAAAAATATTAGTAGCACCCCAGGAAGTCTACCGGGGGTTCACCAAAGAGGCTCAAAGTTTTGCCCAAAAGAAGCCAAAAAAAAATTGCAAAAAATCAATAAATATTTATATTTTTACGTAGGAACGGGTACCAGGGCGGGCCTTAACCTAAGCCATATAACCATAACATACACATTTATATCCATAATAAACATTCTGTAATGCAAAGCCAATATTTTCTCTATTGCTATATATTTCACCTCAATATCAGTTCAACACAATTAGTGGTCTCCACACAAAATGGCATCCTTCAGGGACAATGTGGCAGCCTCCAGAGACAATATGGCAGCCTCATAAATGTAAGACCCACCAGAATTAATGCACAGAGATGCCATGACAATACATGTATCCATATTTGCAAAAGCAAAACATGCTAAGACAACTTCTATTGACGATTGGTCAATAGAAGTTCACATTCATTGTTATGTCATGACAATATGGCAGCCTCCTGTAAGTAAAACTGCCAAAAGTACGCCCGTTTACACCATTACTGTTGAAATTGATGAAGGTAAGATTAACTATTAAGACCACTGTATTAAGCTAATGTTACATAAAAATTCCTACGCCAGCACAACAAGGTCATCAATATGTCCAAAACGTGTCCCCCGACGATGTGCAGCTGCCCATGTGTCCAAAAATATAATTATTCTGTATGTAGCCCACAGAATTTTTGTGGTGTCTACCAACACAATATTAATTATAGTAGCCAGTCAACACAATATTAATTATAGTAGCCAGTCAACACAATCAAAAATACAGAGCTGACAGTTTCAAGCAAAACATATAATGGCAGCCATTACATAAAAGTATACACAAAACACACAAAGCAATAACAGAAAATTGTATCACTTCAAGAATGGAGAATCCAAAACTATCGGCTATAAAAATAGCACCTTTAAAGTACATGTTCTTTTTGTACACATTTTTTGACTGAGGGTGACCAAAAACACAATTTTAAAAAGGATTATCTAAGAGATAACTTGAAAGTTCAATCACCAAGATAAGGAGCCATTGGCTAGTAGAAAACGGAAAGAGAAGTATTGAAGGTGGTTGTTTATTTAGTTTTTAGGAGCATTAGCATCTAAGGCCATATTGCTCCGGGAATATGCGGTGGTCATTCCCTGACCTTTCCGCATCCTCCGTATTTGGTGGTGACGGGTTTGAACCCCGGTCTAATCAAGACGCGTGCTATGCACTGCTGCTCCTTCCCACCTGGCTACGGAGGCGCCTATTGAAGGTGGATGATAGGGAAAGAATGCGAAAAAACCTAAATGACAAATCAAATTGTAAGAAATGAAGAGCTGAATTAGCAAGCCAATTGAAAGGTAAGCAATAAAGGAAAAAATAATTAATTAATTGCAAAGAAATAGCAAGCATCAAATAGGTAGGAAAATATTTTGATGATATAAAAACCTAAAAATAAGGGGAATAAAAATAAGTTAAATTATTTGAACATTTGATTGCTAAAAAAGATTGATACATAATGCAGGTATTTCATCAGGGGACTACACCTGATCATGTATCAATAACTGCGTTTCTATGTTTACATATAGTTATGGAAGAAAAATATTAGAAGAAAAATCTAAACAGAGTGCAAGAAAAAAAAAATTTTTACTGAGGGGGGGGGGATCTTCCATAAACGTAGGTAGGGTAGTCCCAATGCAGTATTCGTAATAAAATTAAGGTAATTAAATAAGAAATAATATAAAATTAAAATAAATGTGTACAGAAATGGTCAAGCCTGGAATAACAGTAGGTTGGTGATACAGTGAAAACGAAGTAATTTTTTTGTGTAAAATTAGATAAATATGATAAATAAGCAGGCAAATGGTATAAGGAAAGGAAATAAAACATAGTAAGGGAGGGGGGAATGGATCAAATGAGGCAAAAATAGCAGAGAGGTGAGGAAAGTAAGAATGTCCATATTGTTCTTGTGTTGCACTAATAGCTCAATGGATGGAAAAAAGAAGCATAGAAAGTGGAAAGATATAAAGCAAAGAAAAAGATACTAAAGAATACTCTAGGAGTGTAATGGCCCAATCTCTTTGAAAGGGCCCTGGCTAAGTCATTTATTGGTAGAAAAGTGAGAAAATACCAAATGCCTGTAATGTAAGTGTTTTGGGGGGAGAAAATTATAATGCAAAGCCAAAAATAAGAAATATTTAAATTGAAAATAGCGAAAATTCAATCACGAATAAGGAAGCACAGTAAAGTAAATACGGTAGAGTCCCGATTATCCGAGCTAATGTGGACAAAGGACAGCTTGGATACAGTCAAACTGTTAACACAGAAAATTTTCGTATACTGACCTTGCAACAATATTCCCCTCCCCTCTAGGATCTCCCTCATTCCTGCCATTAAGTACATGTACATACATATATACTGTAAGAAAAAGAATACATTTACATGTATGTAAGTAATTACATACTGTAATTGTGTTTATGGCAAAGGTAAAGAAAGCCACACGACAAGTACGGCAAATTTCGGAGTGGTTTACCAGTGGAACTAGTTTGCCGTGACGGCATTTGTATTGTTGTTCGCTCGGTAAACAGATTGTGGCTGTTATCGGTCAGGAGTAGAAATTGAATCCCATGGGGGGCTTAAACCCCTCCTGAAATGGAGGGGGTAACCTGATTTTTTCTATAGAATCATGGGTGGACTACAGGATAATTTTTTTTATTATTACTGTATTTTTATTTTGTTAATTTTTTTTTATTTTTAAAGACACTCGCACACGCAGAACATTTTACAATGCCAGAACTTTCCACTTGACTCTGTTCGAGATTCGATTAGTTTAAAATAATTATTGCACTTAAAACAGTACAGTTTCGATCTTATTAATTTAGATTTCATCAAAAAATCAAGTAAGTTGAAGCAACGTTTCATTTTTCCCCACAAATTTCTTCCAACTTTAAAAGATTCATTGCTAATATTATCTATATGTCATTCATTCCGAAACTAATTATGCACCATTCTTTATTCATTAATACACATCATAATGCCAACCAATGTTATCATCTGTTCTGTTCATGCACCAATCAGTACATCGTTTGTCACACCTACCTGTCAATCAATATATTGTTCTCGACTTCTACTACAGACCGATAATATTCACCGTCTGTTTACTGAGCAAGCAACACTACAGATGCGGCACAGCAAAGTATACTGTACTTTCACGGCTAAACTTTTCCGAAATTTTCTGTGCTTCTCGTGTGAGCTTTCTTTACCTTAGCCTGTGTTTATTTACTTACATAGTATTGTACTGTACATGCATCATCATCATCATTACAGCATCAGGCTTAAGAAAAAGTCTTTCAAAGTCTTCTGTTTTAAAGAAGTCCCTCACTTGTTTGCTGCAATGTTTCTCAGGCATCTCAACAACAGTAGATCGGCAGGCGTACCTCATACTGCTGTTCGATGTATCACAGTGTGGTCTCAATCGCATTTAGGCCTTCTGTTTGCAAAATTTTTGAGACTTCTCCTGGACACACATCTTCACTGTTGTTTTCCCTCACTCACTAAATTTATAATCATGTCATTGGTCATCTCCCGTTGCTCATCCTCATTCATCCAATCTTGAATATCTTCTGCCGTAATAGGTTCTGAATTTGGAAAATTTTTTACTATCTCTATAAGCGGAAGATCATCTTCTTCCTCTGTTTCACTGAGAATTTTTTTCCAGGACTTCACACAAGGTGATGTTTTTACATCTTCCCATAATTTTTCCAGCCAGTAAATGACATCTTTCACATTTATGTTTTTAAGGCTTTCAGCAACAGTTCCACCATTTGAGATCTTAAAGTCATTGTTTTAAAAGTCACCATCTGTAGTTACGTTTCAAAGTCTCCAGGACACTATGATCTAGTGGCTGGATTAGAGATGTTACATTAGGAGGCAAAAAAGTTTTAATGTCACCAGAGACTAGTTCAGTTTCATCTGGATGAGATGATGCATTGTCCAGAAGCAACAATGCTTTTTCTGGGTGTTTCTTTTCTACCAAAAATTTTTGTTGCAGGAACAAAGTCTTCATGGAACCATTTTTTAAACAAACATGAATCCATACACGCATTTCACTGGTTAGCATACTTACAAGGAAGACTTTCCACATGTATGTGTTTGAAGGCTCTTGGTTTCTTAGGCTTTCTAATAAGTAGCAACTTATGCCTGTGACTTCTTGAAGCATTTGAAAATGCCAACACTATCAGACTGTCCTTACCACGTTTATACCCGGGCGCTGCTTTCTCTTCTTGTGACGCGAATATTGGTCGGAAGCATTCGATAATTTAAACCTGTTTCATCACAGTCAAACTTGATCCAAACTTAAACCTTCCTCCTCTATGACTTCTGCCAACTTTTGTCCCTCTTCCTGACAAGCAGATCATTCTTCCCCAGCGACGTTCAGCTATCTTACTCCATACCTCTTTTTCCATCTTTCTAACCATCCCACACTAGCCGTGAATTCTTCTCACCATCACGAAAATTTTTCTGAAATTGTAGAGCCTTTGCTTGTAGATCGGTCCAGAAATCAGGCTTCCTTTCTGTCTCATTTGCATGAACCACAAAAAAAAAAAGTGCTTCAGATGTTTGTTCAAACTCTCCCTTTTTCATTGTTTTTCTTCTCGTGTGCTCATCACTTTTCTCAGATGATCTTTGTGAACACGATTTTTCAATGTTCTGTCGATTTCTCACCCAATCTACTACAGTCACTTCAACTACACCTAGCTCTCTAGCCAGTTTTTTGTTTTGCCCTGGTCTACTCATTTGATGGCATCAAACTAAGTCTAATGAAACCACAACACGTTCCCATTTTACACTCATCGTACATAAAATAAAAATAAAGAAGCCACACAGAACCGATAACCTAGTAGTAGGCCTGATGTAGCTGAGTGGTCAGGAGCAAGAGTGCATAGCACGCATTCCTTGAGTGGACTGGGGTTCAAGCCTGTGACTACTAAATACGATAAACATTTGTATTGGCGGTTTATTCTAAACTCTACTGACCTGGTTGTCATGCCGGAGTATAAACAGAAAATTTAATTTTTTTTTTTTTTTTTTTTTAGTCGCAAGTGAAATCACCTGAACGAAATGTCAAACTGAACCCGACAGATAAAACTGTTGAAGTTTCATGGCAAGTGGGGGGAAAGGCACAGAGGGGGATGAGTCATCGAAGTTCCGTGAATAAGCACAGTCTATTCTCATCATACATACGAACACAAACAACTTTTTAAAGCATCACTTAGCCTTTGTGTAAAAATTGAGCTAAGAGCTAGTTCGTATACCACAGAACCTCGGAAAATCGGGTCTTGGATAATCGGGACTCTACTGTACCTAGAATTTCCGCTACATTATATACCTAACAACATCATTTTGTATATTAGTATTTATTTATTTCTATATTGTGTGTGTGTGTGTGTGTGTGTGTGTGTGTGTGTGTGTGTGTGTGTGTGTGTGTGTGTGTGTGTGTGTCTTTCTTTTTTCTCCAGCTTTTAATTTATTTTTTTTCAACTTTCTTCTCTTTTCTCTGCAGCTTTTACTTACTTACATATTATACTATATTGTGGTTGTTGGGATCTTTCTGTCTGTCAGCAGCCTTTGTCTATAAACAATTTTTCCTTTTTTTCATACTCCTTTTCATTTAATCTTTACACACACACACACACACACACTGAAGGCTACTCTGTAGCTAAGTGGTCAAGGAGTAAGAGTGCAATAGCACATGCCTTTGAGTAGACTGGAGTTCAAGCTCCTAAGACTGTTAAATACAGTCAATCAGCCAACCTGCACTGGACCATCATGGCAGATTATAGTCCATTTCCCTTGGCATGACTTGTTGAGGATGCCCCCATCCTGCAGTGGAATGACAATGGCTGCAGATTTATTTATTTGTACACAGTGATAATGTATATCTCAGAGAGTGAAAACTCTCTAATACAGTGGTTCCAAAATTACTGAGATTTAAGGACCCCTTCAAACATCAAAACAGGTTTGTGAACCTCTTCAAAAATCAAAATGTGTTTGCAGACCCCCCCACACACAGGTGTTCAAAGAAAGTGCATCACCTAGGAATTTCACATTTGTAACCCCTTTTTCACGATGGTATGTTAGATTAATGACTAGCATCACAAATAGAAAAAATGGGTGAAATGTTATCAGAAGCCCTCAATTTGCTTCAGTTTATCATTTTAAAAGAAAAACAAAATGAAAAGTCCTCCATGTGCAAACTAATATTAGTTGAACCGCCTCTGGGCCTGGTGACAGAAGCACACCGTCGAGGCATTGACAAGATCAATTTCTGAAGATAATCAATTGATAGTTCGTGGTTCCAAACACTAATTATGAAGTTCACGAAGGGACTTTGGTTTCTTTCTGGCAACTGCAGATTCCAAACGATGCCAGCAGTTCTCTACAGGATTTGGGTCCGGGCTGTTTCCTAGCCAGCTAACAGTTGTAATGGACCGTTCTTCCAACCATTTTTTCACTTATAACAAATGTAAACACATTACTGTTGAACCTCTAATGCAGAAATGAAGCTACAGTAACTACAGAAGTGCCTACTTACATTTTTCGTTCGATGACAAGAAGCAGAATCATCCTGAAAGATGCAGTTACCTGGCAGGTTGAAATGGTATCTAATGGTTGCCATTTACGGAACCTTTTATAAACTACAGGTGACCTACTCTGCAATACACCGGGTCCATTTGACATGCTCCTTACACCAAATTAATTGGGTCTTTTTCAATTTTTGTGAAGAGGGGCTTCTTCTTAGGACGACAGGCCACAAGTCCATTTTTGACGAGGCGTCTTCTGACTATTACTGCCCTTGCTACCACTCCTGTATTTTCTTCCTTTCCATTCTCTTTTCAGCTCAGACGAAGAAGCTTTACAGTTTTTAAGGCACAAGCGCTTCAAAACGCAGTCCTATTTTGGCATAGATGCTAGTTTGCATCCAGTTCATTTTTACCTATCGGCAGAACCGGTATTTTTGAGTTTGGAAAGAAATCTACTCACTGTCGACTGATTACAAGACACTATAAGCAATTTGACAGGAAGAACATCCATCCTCACGTAAAGCAACAATAGCACTCTTTCTTCAAATCGTCAACTGCACGTAACTCGCCATCCTGACACAAGCAAGGTATAACTGAAACTCTTGCAGAGTGTGCTTATATAGCTGAAAGTAACAGCTGATGCAATATTACATCACCTACGTGTCAATCTTATCTGATGCAATCTGTAAGAAATATTGCCATATACTTACGTTATTCGGACAACAATTAAAATTTTAAGTGGTGATGCACTTTCTTTGAACACCAGTGTGTGTGTGTGTGTGTAAAATACATTAAAATACATAAATTTTATATAAATATATATAAAGTATATATATATATATATATATAATAACTATTTATCATCAATTTGCTATACATAGAATGAATAATTTGAATATGTATACAATTATACAGGCACTCCCCGACTTACGTAACGTTTGTGTTCCGCGAAACTCTGCGTAAGTCGAATTTTACATAAGTCTGAATTTTCTACATTTCCTAAAGGCTTATACAGCACTCACAACTATGCTTGCTGAATTTACTCGAAGAAAAAAAATTTCTGTTTGACAAACATGTAAATAGAATTATTTATTCATTTTTTTTTTTATCTCCTGCATAGGAAAAATTACAAAATTGAGCAATTACAAAAATTTCAAAATTACAAGGGAGGGGACAGGCATAACATCAGCAAGTTTTACCTTTCAAGCATCATTGCCAGAATCAACATCTCCAGCTGATAAGTACGCTGCTGCAGGGGTTGGGGGCTGTGGAAATTTATAAGGGGTTTTTTTCGAACACATCACAAAATTTCTCTGCTGCTGCAGAATCGGCACTGGCTACTTCACTTGCATACTTTAACGTTGTGAAAACCAGCACGATGCTTGAACGTATTAAACCACCCGTTGCTTGCCACGAACTTGACTTGGGGCTCGCTGTACTTATCCTTAATATTTTCATTAAAATACTTGTTGCTTTCACTTGAATAGCCATTAGACTCAGGGGCACTTGCTTCTGGATCTGATTTTCCATCTTCAATATAGCACCTGAATGCTGTATTGTGATCACTGTTGATCTTAAATGCCTTGATCCTTTAACATGTTCTTTTATACACACACTGTCCTTTGAAATAGTATTCACTGTAGAAGCAGTGAGACCTAATTCCCATGCAATAAATGACAAACTTTGTACTGGATCTTACTTCTTAATCATTTTCAACATTTCTAAATCAATTTTGTTTTGCTTCCTAGCACTGCCAGCACTTGCACTTTCTGCTGGTCCCTTTCCCTTCATCATTGTAATAAGTAAATAGGAATGAAGAGAAGATTCTGAAAATTTATTTATGTTTTTTATATGATTAAAGATTTCAATGAAAGGGGAACACATTTCACCATAATAACATAAAAACCCACACAGTTCCAGTTATCAGGATTATAGCAACTGCAATAAGATCGAGTTTACTATCCATTTATCATTGATTGCACTAACAGAAAAGCCCACTAAACCCGAAAGTGTGAATTGTTTTTGTTTTCTGGTCGTGACCTCCCGAAATATTATTTGAAAAAATATCAACAAAGCATTCAATACTGATTCTTATAATGGAACATATAACAATGAATGGGTAGCACTCCATTATAAAAATGAGCTTTTAGCTTATTTTTATAATGGAGCACTACCTATAAAAAAAAAAAATAAAAATAAAAAATAAATGTGTATTGGGTTCACATTGAGATGTTTTCGCAATATCTCCATTTATTCCTACGAGATGCAAAATACGTTTCTGCAATTTTTTTTAAGTTTGCACCAGCAGGCAAAAACTTACATAAAGTTAAATTTAAGGAAGTCAAGTATTACATAAGTCGGGGAGTGCCTGTATATACAAATCATATTGAAAATACTTAATGTTGTATAACGAAATTCATTGTGTTTCTTTTAGTATTTTTAAGAAAATACTAAAAGAAAGGTTCCACACATTAAAAAATTTTAATAGGACAAAAGGGAAAAAAGTCTTATTTTAAAAAAAGATTTTATTTGAAACAATAAACTATTTACTTTTAATTATAAAAATCTTAAAACTAAGCAGATAATATAAAATATATATTTTTATTTTTTGTATTCAGGTAACAGTTTGTCTGGATGATTTTGTTTTCTGTTGAACTATTTCCTTTTCTAAAATAGTTTCGAAATCATTTAATAATTGAAACATTTTATTATTAACTAAATCACAAAAATTGTTTTAAGTCCTAAAACAGTATTTAAACTTTCTTCTACTGGAATTTTAATTTCTTCAACATCAAATTTCATCATTTTTGTTCATATTTTCAAATAAATTGTCACTGTTGTCAATGTTCCTAGCAGAATCAAAGTTCTTCACAGTTTTTACCATCATTTCCATGGGACTAAATTTCCTTCAAGTTCCGTATCAATGTTTGCATTTATCTGCCAGAGTTGAACAAGCTTTTCGTACCTCTATAAAATTGGTTCTAACATCAACCTCCATGTATCACAGTTAATTCCACATTTATTTAAACACTTTTGTGAAGTATTTCTGCACTATTCCAGGCCAATTTATGTATTCAGTCTGCTAGTAAATTTTTTTTTTTTTTAACTAATTCTTCAACATTTCACGCCATGCCCATATTTGCTACTAATATAGTTCAAATACGCTGGCAGCAGAATAATTTAAATGAGTGAATGATACCTTGGTCCAGTGGTTGACAAACACGATGTATTACCAGGAAAAAATAAACTGACATTACTTAAACTCAAATTTTTGGGATGACATGGAGCATCATATAATAACAATAAGATCTTCATTTTTTTTTTTTTTTTTTTTTTTTGTCCAAATTATGAAGCCATTCAGAAAAATGGCACTTGTCATCCATGCTTTTTTATTGGCATACCAACCAACATTCATGAATTCCATATTCATGTTTTTAAAACATCTTGATCTCAGTGCAATATTAATTATCAATGGTTGTTCTTTTTGTCAGAACTTACACACAGTAAAATTGCCACTCTGTTTTTCTTTTTTATAACCGAATGAAATAGAACCTTTAAGCACTAATGAATTAGTTGGTAAAGAATGATAACAGGCCAGTTTCTTCTACATTAAAGATTTCTTTGGGTTCATATTGTTGTATTAAAAACGGCAAATGTAAAATCCACTGTTCCACATCATTTTCATTTCAAATGTTCATTTCATTTTCAAAATTCAGAGCTTATTGGACCGCTTACTGGAATTCCTGTAGCAAGAGCACTGTCAAACCAGGTGAGTGTTGACTCATTAAATTTCTTGATATGGTTGATATATTTTTTGTTGAATAGTTTTATTTGCATTACAAATCCACTTTTAATATTTTTTTTCATGTAAAATTTTTTGAATTTGCATTTCACAACAATTATGCTTTTCTGCAACCATCTTTGCATTAAACCACCTTTGCTGCATCTTCTATAACTTTAATTTGTGTTACAAAATTTTAAATTTTCATATTTCTTTCTTTTTCTGTAACCACGTCTATATTCAAAGTTGAATAAATCAAAAAAAAATTAATGAAATGCCTATTTGGTAGCAATATTTATAGTTACTTCAGAAACTCCAGATTCATAGAGATCTGTAAAAAAACACTGGCTGACAAATAACAGGATTACACAGTTGGGTAAGAGACAATGGTCATCTAAGAGGATTACAGATTCCTAGAAATCTATGGAATACACCAGCCACTAAAAAACAGGATAAATGGTTACAGATGAGTAAGACAATGGTGGCCTATGAGAATTACAGATTAGAAATCTATGGAATATGCTGCCTGCCAAAAAACAGGATACTTATTTAAAACTAATTTTTAAAAAATATTGATTTTTTTGTAAAAGTAGTCACATATGGAGGTTTCACTGTGTGTGTGTGTGTGTGTGTGTGTGTGTGTGTGTGTGTGTGTGTGTGTGTGTGTGTGTGTGTGTGTGGTCAAACTTCCCTATAATGAATTCAATAAATTCAGCAAGGAAATTTGTTATAGAGAGAAATGGAAATTGTTATCTAATCAGAAAATGAACCTACATTTATTTTTTAATGTATTTTATTTCCAAATTTTTTAATGTATTTTATTTCAAAAACACATAGGCACTCTCCAACTTGCATAGGCACTCACCTCAGTAAATTCGACTTTACATTAAGTTTTTGCCGGCCAGTGTAAACTTAAAAAAATTGTGGAAATGTATCTTGCATCCTGTAGGAATAAATGGAGCCATTGTGAAAACAATGCAATGTGAACCGATTAATAATACATTGGTTTTTTTGGCAATTCTTTCCAATACCCCAGGAAGTTGAAATTTTCGCTTTATAGCTAAGCTATTTATCTCACTAAAAGGTCATTTTTATAATGGAGCGCTACCCTTTCATCGTTATCATAAGTGACGGACAAAAAAACTGCACCACTTGAATTTTGCAAATAATGAATTTTGCACCACACTGTGGTTGCAGAAATGTTCAAAATATACTTCTTAGATGGGATATATATATATCTGTAAATGAAATCCAATAAAAAGACTTCCCCTGATATACCTAATTGCTATAAATATCTTCCCAAAGAGTAAAATGCGTAATTAATGGAAATATGAAAATCATGCAAATGGAAATCATGACAACCAAACATATATATTATTGCATTTATGTGTATAAACCGAAATGAAAAGTTAACATAAGAGTATCATGTAGTAAGTCCTCGTACAGCACGATAGTTGTGTTCCTAGAAACCCTCGTGCAATGCAAAATCGTGCAATAATAATAATAGGCCCTATGGGAAAAATAGGGTTATGTGCCGACCACCCAAGATTGAACACACATTTGTAACCAAATCATTACAAAGCACAATAAATAATCATAATAAAATACTTACATATTTTATTACTACTATTACATAATGAAATATTGATAATGCTTTTTTGCTTCTATAGTAAGCAAACTTGTTTCTTTGTTTGATCTTCTATCCAAATGGACGTTCCATCTCTTCCAATTTTTTGTGTCTTGATCTAATGGATTTTGTTACACTTTGAGTTGTTCCTGCTAAGAAAGTTGATTTTATTTTCTCTGCATTCTTTCTAATTCTTGGCGTTCCCTCATTTAGGCCTGTAGTACGTGCAATATCACATGGTCTTCAATTCGATCAAAGTGTTTCACAATTTCATATTTTTTTCTCTATCGACAGGGGCGGACTGGCCATAAGCCTTACTGGGGAAACTCCGGTGAGCTGGAGTCCAGTGTGACTTTGGCCATAAACGCTAGTATGAGGCTGCTACAAATTTTCCCGTGTAAGAATTTTTGACCCAGTCCGCTTTTGTATCGATATTTTTCTTTTTCTCTCCGAATCTGTAGTGTCTTCACCAGGACGCATCCTTTTCACACCTTTTAAGTATTTTACTCATTTTTACGGAATAAAGCACAATTACAAAATGAGGAGGCATGCTTGATACACAAACAAAGCTGCGCGAGTGTAGCAACTGAATAAACAACACCAAAAGGCAGAGACACGCTATTAACACCTCACTAGCTCACATTTTACTAAAGCACATTTCTGGGGGTTACTACCACAAAACAATAAAAACAATTTCCAGTTGCATTTCTGCTAGTGGAATCTGTTACAAACTGGTAGTAAACTCGATCGAACTCATTTTCAATAATACCTATAGCTGGAATTGTGTGGGGTTATGGTGAAATGTGCTTCCCCTTCACTGATATAAAAAACAAATACATTTTCAGAATCTTCTCATTCCTATTGTGCATTCACAGTTCAGGTGATTTGCCGTTCGACTGCCATTTCTCGTAAACACAAACGCGAATCATGCATAAGCGAATTTGGTCGTGTTATATACGATATCGTTCCCCTATTTATAAAATGTGTATGATCAAATTTGTGCAATGTAAACACATGTTATACGAGGACTGACTGTACTGTAAATCAGCAAAATAAGTCCTTGATATTTTGTTGTTCCTTCGAGCTGCAATTACAGCCTTGCAACAATCTGGCATAGAGTTAAATCAACTTGTGGATATACAGTTACCCAATTTTGCGGTACCACACCCTTACAATGCTCTTCTGCAACTGAATCTTACTTGCTGGCTTCTGAGCAATTTTTGACGGCATTATGCACCAGCAATTTTCGACAGGGTTCAAATCTGTACTGTTGTGGGGCCAGTCCAACACTAATGCCAGCATTTCTGAGGTATGACTGCACCCATAAGGGAGAAAAACAAGGGAAAACATTGGTGTAAAACAAGTATATTTTAAGCATTGTGAGACAAGAAGACAAACTCATTAAATCTAAATAGCATAAAACTTATCAATTTTGCTGTGTGGCAAGGTACTGAGTCCTGTTGAAAAATGCAATTTTGGACGTCTGTGTGATGATCCCTAATAACAAGTTTCAGGCATTCCTCCAAGACAGCAGTTTAGGTTTCTGCATTCACCGTTCCATTAATAAATTTAATTCGCCCCACCCTTTTGCTTGTTATGCATCCCCAGACCATCTGTCCAATGGGAACTTTACAGTTGGTGTTACGCAATCAGGATGATATGCCTCTGATTTTCGTCTTCTGACATATCACTTCCCATCCAAGCCATGCAGGCTGAATTTCAATTTGTCAAAAAAGATGACTGTGTCCCATATCTCTTTTGTCCATGAAACATGCATTTTAACCCCAAGCAAGTCGCTTCTTCCTCATTTGCTGGGTCAAATGAGGAAGGTGTCTTCTTGGACCAATAAGCATGCAGACCACATTCATGCTTCTCTTCACATCACCCGTTTCAGGCTTTAATTTCAGCACCCGGGATACTGTTGACTGGCGGCAGCCTATTTTATCAATGATAGCACGAGTAGAAAGTCCTTTCTGGGACAGAGCAACAGCTACACTTTTTTTTTTTTTTGGTGTCAACTGAACATATGGAGCCATGCTTACATCTCTGCAAAACAGGATACTAATGAGCATGTACACTCATCCAATGCCATATTTATAGAAACAGCTGATGCAATACCATGCAATCACTGTCTGATGTAATAGAAGCATTATCTGACGCACCACCTTTGCTTTGCGACAAACAAAATGACTGTAATCAAACCATATCTTATTTGTTTCACTACAAATGTTACTTTTTTTTAAGGTGATGCAGTTTTTTTGTCCATCACTGTATGATCTATTATAAGAATCAATTTTGAATGGCTTTGTTGATATTTTCCTAAAGAAAATTTCTGGAGATCACAAGCATAAAATAAAAACAATTGCACTTTCAGTTTTATTGGGCTTTTCTGTTAGTGGATCTAATTATAAACAGGTAGTAAAATCGATCTTAGTGCATTTGCGATAATCCCGATAACTGGAATTGTGTGGGTTCTTACGTTATGGTAAAATGTGTTCCTCTTCGCTGAAATCTTCAATCATATAAATAAACATAAATAAATTTTCAGAATCTTCTCTTCATTCCTATTTACTTATTACAATTATGAAGGAAAGTGACCAACAGAAAGTGCAAGTGCTGGCAGTAATAGGAAACAAAACAAAATTGATTTAGAAATGAAGATGAAAATTATTAAGAAGTACGAAGCAGGACAAAGTTTGTCATCATCTATTGCAAAGGAATTATGTCTCGCTGCTTCAACAGTGAATACTATTTTAGGTTAAAGATAAAGGCATTTAACATCAACAAAACAGCATTCAGGTGCTATACCGAAGATGGAAAAGCTATAAATAATATGGATGGAAAATCAGATTCAGAAACAAGTGCCCCTGAGTCTAATGGCCATTCAAGCAAAAGCAACAAGTATTTATGAAGATATTAAGGATAAGTACAGCGAACCCCAAGTCAAGTTCATGGCAAGCAATAGGTGGTTTAATACGTTCAAACATCGTGCTGTTTTCACAATGTTAAAGTATGCAAGTGAAGTAGCCAGTGCCGATTCTGCAGCAGCAGAGAAATTTTGTGATGTTTTCGATAAAACCCCTTCTAAATTTCCAAAGCCCTCAACCTCTGCAGCGGCATACTTATCAGCTGGAGACATTGATTCTGGCAACAATGCTCGAAAGTTAAAACTTGATGACATTATGCTGTCCCATCACTTTTTTTTGTAACTTTATAATTGCACAATTTTGTAATTTTTCCTACGCAAGAGATAAAAAAAAAATGAATAAATAATTCTATTTACATGTTTGTCAAACATTTCTTTCTTGCTTCAATCAAATGCAGCAAGCATAGTTAGAAGTGCTGCATAAGCATTTAGGAAAATTCTGACTTATGTAAAACTCTACTTACGCAGAGTTCCGTAGAATGCAACCCTTAACATAAGTTGGGGCTGTACTTATTTAAACTACATGTGTACACAATTTTTGTGGGCAAGTACAGGTAGTTCTCGGCTTTACAAGTTAATTCGTTCCTAGCGTGTGCTCGTAAAGTGGGAATTAAATCCCACAGACAATGTTAAAAATAAGGGTTAAGTTCTTAACAATGAAATTAGTTAGTAATTTGTTTGTTTAAACAATGACTGATTTAGCCAAAGAAATGAAAACCGTAGCTTGTAAAATCAAGCAAATTATAATAATAGACAAATTATTTATGACTCACAAATGTTAAAGAATGTTTATTCTTCATCATCATCGACTAAATGCACACTCGTTTGATCACTCATTATTGGCTTGGCACGCCTTTGTTTGTTGCACAAGGAGTTGTCTTCTTCAGAAATTCTTCAAGAGGCATTTGTTTCCAAGATAATCTTTATTTTCTTTATAAATTTCAATAGATGCACAAGCGTTTTTTAACGGAATGCACAAATTGCAACTAACACGATTTGTGAGGAGTAACAAGTTTACGAAGCTTAAAAAAAAAAAAAAAAAAGAATGAAGAGAAGATTCTGAAAATTTATGTTTTTTATACGATTGAAAGTTTCAAGTAAAGGGGAAACACATTTCACCATAATAATGCAAAAAACCATGCAATTCCAGCTATCGGTATTTTGACAAATGCAATAACATCGAGTTTACTACTGTTACTGCAAGCAATTACTTATAATTGCTTGCAGTAACAGAAAAGCCCAATAAACCGAAAAGTACAGATTGTTTTTGTTTTATGGTCGTAACTTCCAGAAATGTGCTTTAGAAAAATGTCACTAAGGCATTCAAAATTGGTTCTTATAACAGAACATGATAACGAAGAAAGTGTAGTGCATTTTAGTGATTTGAATTGGTAACTAATACAATTTGCACTATATAAACGAGATTTTAAGAGAGTTATATAGTGAAAATTAACTTCTGAGGTCGTGGAACGAATTACCTAAAAAACAATCTGTTATTGGGTTCACATTACAATATTTTCACCATACGATGGTATCTCTGGAACGGATTAATATCATAAAGCTGGGTACACTGTATTGTATAGCTGCGCGCATGGTTTGAACTGCGTTATTTATGAATGTTTAACATTCATTTTTTTTGAAACTAATGCTCATATTTCCGATTTTGTTGATACTTGGGGGGGGGGGGGGTAACACTTGTAAACCCAGGAACTCGTAAAGCGAGAACTGCCTGTATTACAAATTTAAAAAAAAAAAAAAAAAAAAAAAAAAATACACAACTAATTTTCAATTGCACAGTACAACTAAAAAATTGTCTGATTTTTCAAAGAAAACCTCACATTTATTTAGGGCATTAAAAGCATTATCAGGAATATTTTCACAAAACTGTAGACCGAGATGAACAGTTTTAAAAGTGTGAACCATTTCTTTGCAAGTTGGCTTTTCTTATGGGCTGTTCTGATGAGTCTTCAGAGTCATCGTTATTTTCTTCAAGATCATGTTCACACCTAGTACTGTTCAGCAGTATTTCATCTTCATTTGCATGTTCTATCGTAACCAGATCTTGATCTATATTAACATAACCATCCAGTGTTATGATTTTCAATGTTTCCAGACAATTCTAATAACGTCCAAACATTTTTCAATTGTGAAAGCACCAGTTCATCTTGTTCATCCAGTTGTCATTCAACTTCTGTATTCAATGCAAATCCCACTTTCAAAAATCAATTTTGAATAGTATATTCATTGACATCGTTTGTCCAAATTTTTGTTTTGCCAATTCATATATGAAATCTCTAATGTTTATTGCAACTTCCAAGTGTCTATTTTCTTGTAATGCATTGATAATGTTCATTAATATTCTCTTTCGATAATGATATTTAAAATTTTTAATAATGCCTTGGTCCATTGGCTAGATTTCTGGCATTATATTTGGTGGTAAAAACATCAACTTCAGACTTAAGTTTTTGCAGAAATACTGGCAGGATGTGCCGGAGAGTTGTAATCAACACGATTTTTCTTTTGTTATACACTTGTCTAATTTTAATATTCATTCTTCGAAAGTATCACTTGTCATTCCTGCTTTTTTTATTAAAGGTGTGGTCAACTTTCAATGATTTTGTGGCTCTGAAACATTTGGGTTTTTTTGATTTTCCAATGAGTAAAAATCTTAATTTTTCCCTTCCTGTCATATTGGCTCCAACTAGAACAGTGATTCATTCTTTGCTTTGTTTTCTGCTAAAGCCTTTGGTGGACAATCATTTCTCCAAATTGGGGGGGGGGGGAATCAGATGGCAAATTCTAGGCTATATGCAGGGTAAGGCAAAACTCTCCACTAGTTCTGCAATTCATCTAAGCCATATGGGCAGTGTATAGAGGCATTATTATGGTGGAATGCCATTTGGTGTCCTGTTAGAGGCTTCTTTTCTTGTTTTACGGCCCTTGTAAGTTTATCATATGCTTGACAATATCTTTCCTTATTTATATCTGGTTTCCTCTAAAAAATTAATAAGAATTGGTCCTGTAAAACTAACTATAAAAAAAATTTAACTGCACTAATGATAATACAGCTGTGAATTTGTAACTTTTTATACCTACTGTAGCATAACAGAGTTAAGTTTAGTGGCCTTTTAGCTGGCTATACATGCTAAAACAAATAGTCAAGTATGGTAATTAACAAATCCATGCCACTTAGAGCACACATTCACAAGGGGGAGAATTGATGGGGTAGCTGTCCTCTAAATTACAGCCTTATGGAATGTACTGCTTGTTGGATGTTGGCAGAATTATCAGATATAGAACATGATATTGCCAAGGGGTATGTCTTTGTGGGTGTGCTCAATGTACAGAGCGTAAGGATGTTAAGCACCAACTCAGTATTCATGGGCCTTTATGAAAGCTTGAAGAAAGGGGGGATGCCTTCGAAGGATTTAAATTGGGAGGCACATCAAGCTCTCAGCTGCCCACATCAATCTTACACTTGATCATCAGGCAACACAACCACAATCCCACAAGGAAACAGCATTGGTTCCACAGGAGCTAGTTGTTGTCGGTGATTCTATTGTCAGAGAAGGGGGAAATATTGTGCAAAAAGGATAAGTGGAATAGGACCAGAGTAACTCTACCAGGGGGAAAAAAAAAATGACATTGTAGAGCACATATCTTTTAAAGACACAAAAAGTGATATTGTTGTACACAGCACTAATGACATTTAATGTCATTAAAAGCACTAATGGCACTAATGAGATTTACTTAACAAGTATGTACAGATTTACTTAACAAGTACAGGGCAATGTTGAAAAAAAGTCAGGAGTTACGGTTAAATTTAAGAGTCTGCACTTCTGCCCAGACAATAGGAGAGAGCACATGATGAGATCCTTGTCAATCAATTCAGGCCTGGAGAGATTGTACAAGGCTCATGGGGCAGAATTTTTCTTAGTGTGGTCTGTGTTTGTTAACAGGTCAGAGAGCTTCTACAGAGATGGGATACTTAAATAGAAAGTATGCAAGAATACTTGCTGATGCTATCGAGACACTGTTAGGTGGATTAGAAAACTGCTGGCTTAGTGGGATACACAGACTAATAGATCAACGATAGCCGCAGGCAGAGGCAAAAGTGATTCTTGCACCTTCTAGTGGAATGAGCAGAAGCCTGGAAAACAAAGAGCCGGGATTTTCAAAAACCTGCAGGGAGTCATCATGAAACGTAAATATATCGGCTGTGTTAGGGTATCTAAGAGTAAGAACAGGTGCTTGTACACCAATGCTAGGAGTATAGTAAATAAATCTGATGAATTTAAAGTGCTGGTCAAGACATCAAATGCAGAGTTAGATTTTGGAGAGTACAATGTGTACAGAAAGGGAGCAGGGCTCATGCTGTTAGTTAAGAAACAATCTAAAGAAGTGCATCCAGTTGACATGGGTGGGGGAGGGGAGAGAGAGAGAGAGAGAGAGAGAGGAGTGTTGAGTCAGTTTGGTGTGACAAGCACTGGGAAAGCAAAAAATTAGAATAGGAGTGTGTTATAGGCTTAATGACTCTGAGGAGTACAATAAACAACTGAACAGAGAAATAGAGAGGGAGAGAAAATCAGAATGTCTTATAGTGGGAGATTTTAACTTTTCAGATATTGACTGGAATTTCAGGGTCAGTCACTCACATACTAGCAAGACTTTTGTGGATTTTTTGGATGACTATTTTCTACAGTAGCATGGTTCAAGAGGCAACCAGAGGGAGTAATACTCTTGACCTGATTATCGGCAGTGAATATTCATGCATTAAGAATCTGCAGAAAAAGGAACCACTGGGTGGGTGGAAGCGATCACAATATACTGACGTGCGATTTACTTAAAGATGTAATGTAACTACCATCAGGAATACAGAAAAGGGGTTTTTGTTTTAGTAAAGATGATTATGCTTGACTCAAATAGTTTTTAAATTCTATACAATGGGACCAACAGATGATGTTACCAACAGCAAATTCTAAATGGGAACTAAGAAATACTGTTCAAGGTTTAGGCCTAAATGAGTTTTACACAAACTGAGACTCGTGACATAGAAGAAAAACACATAGGATGCATATAAAGTATCAGGCGACAAAGTAGCCTATGGTAGATATAAGCTAGTCTTTAACCAAATCACAAAGGAGGTTAGGCAAGCGAACACAGATTACAAGAAATCTTTTGCAAAGGATGCAAAGAATATACTTGGATCTTAGAAAGGCTTTTGATACTGTTGCACATGGAAGACTGCTGCACAAATTGGAGCAGTGTGGCATTGGAGGCAAGTTGCTGCTATGGATAAAGGGGTGGTTGAGGGGGAGAAGACAGAGAGTGGTAATCAATGGACACTGCTCATCGTGGACTAATGTTATTAGTGGAGTCCCTCAGGGTTCAGTATTGGGGCCTTTATTGTTTTCTGTATTTATAAATGATATTGATGATGGTATATCAGGCTTAATGTCCAAGTTTGCAGACGATACGAAGGTTGGCAGGGTTGTCAAGGACACTACTGACACTATGCTGCTGCAACAGGATTTGGAAAGGTTGAGCAGATGGGCTTCGAGGTGGCAAATGAAGTTTAACATTGACAAATGTAAAGTACTACATATGGGAAACAGCAACCCCAGAGCAACGTATCAACTCTGTGGTACTACACTGACAGTGGTAGAGAATGAAAGGGACCTGGGGGTGGTGGTGCAGGCAGATATGAAGTTCTCTGAGCAGTGCAGACGAGCTGCAAGAGTAGCTCATGGTGTATTGTCAATGATATATAGGAATTTTTCTAGCAGGGATAAGGAGGTGATTATTCCCTTGTATAAGGCAATGGTCAGGCCACACCTAGAGTACTGTATACAGGCCTGGAGGCCTCATTTCAGGAAGGATGTAGAGCTGCTGGAACGAGTACAGAGAAGGGCAACTAGATTGGTGAATGGGACAAAGGGGTTCTCTTACGAAGAAAGGCTTAAGTTTTGCAAATTACAGTGTCTGGAAACTAGGCACCAGCGGGGTGATCTGATAGAGGTGTACAAAGCCTTGAATGGTTTGAGCATGCTCAATGCTGATGGGATTCTTCCTCTAGCTCAGAAAAATCACCTGAGAGGGCATAAATTCAAATTGAGGAAAGACAGATGTAGGATAGATGTGCGGAAATTTGCCTTTAGCCAGCGGGTGGTTGGTGGGTGGAACAGACTTCCATCCCTTGTCGTGGAAGTTGATAGCCTAAATAAGTTTAAGGCTCAGCTGGACAGGTATTTCGAACGAACAGAGGGGTGAAGTGGAAGTGGTTATTTTTATTTATTTATGTTACTTTTTTTTTTTTTTTTTTTTTTTTTTTTTGGCTGATGCTGCATAAGCTTGCTTTCTTGCATCAAATGCCTCTACTAATGCTAAAATGCTAATGCTAAGAAGAACAGCAAACACTACTTTAATTACGTAATCTCTAGAAGGAACGGGATAAATCAGATTGGTCCACTTGATATCAATGGTTCAACTGTTGATAATCCTGCTCAGGCAGCTGACAAACTGAATGAGTATTTTGCATCTACATTCACACAAGAATAATTCTTGTAGGGAAGTGGAAGCCAGAAGTTTATCAAACTAACATGGAGCTAAAGGATTTTGTAATAACTGAGAGCAAAGTGGAGGAAAAATTGTTGAAGTTAAACATAAGAAAGGCACCTGGAATGGATGAGATCTATCAGGCTGTCTTAAGGGAGGCAGCAAAGGAAGTAAGCAAACCCTTAACCATAATTATGAGAGCATTCCTGGATTCAGGCGAGGTCACTACAGACTGGAGACCTTCAAATGTATCCCAAATTCACAAAGGAGGATCAAAGGGTGACACCAGTAATTACAGACCTCTTAGTTTAACTTCTGTTCCGGGGGAAAATGATAGAGTCACTAGTTAAAGAAGCAATGCAGGATCATCTAGACAAGACTGTAGTTATAGTTCAGACACAGCATGGATCTGTTAAGGGTAAATCTTGTCTGACCAATTTTATTGGATACGTCAATGTGGTCACAAAGGAACTGGATGCAAAAAAAATTTTTATAACATATACTTGGATTTCAGGAAAGCTTTTGATACTGTTGCACATAAAAGACTGCTGTACAAACTGGAGGGCACCTCCGTAGCCAGGTGGACAGGAGCAGCAGTGTGTAGCACATGCTTCTTGATTAGACCTGGGTTCGAGCCCGTGACCACCAAATACAGAGGATGCAGAAAGGTCAGGGAATGACCACCGCATATCCCCGGAGCAATATGGCCTTCGTTGCTAATGTTCCTAAAAACCAAATAACAACAACAAACTGGAGCTGAGTGGCACTAAGGGCAAGCTGCTGCCATAGATAAAAGGCTGCTTAAGTGGGACAAGTATTGGGCCAATGTATCAATGATACTGATTCTGATATTGTATCAATGATACTGATTATGGTATATCGGGCTTAATGTCTAAGTTTGCAGACGATACTAAGGTTGGTAGGGTTGTTAATAACAGTACACTACTGCAACAGGAACCAGAAAAGTTGGAAAGATGGGCTGAGAAGTGGCAACTGAAGTTTAACATTGACAAATGCAAAGAACGGCATATGGGTAGCAGTAATCCCAGAGTAACGTAACAACTGTGCGGTACTACACTCAGGGTATTGGAAAATGAAAAAAAAACGGGGGGTAATTGTGCAGTCAGATATGAAGTTTTCTAAGCAGTCGAGACAGGCTGCCAGCGCAGCTCATTAGGTCTTGTCAATGATATACAGGTACTTTGCTAGCAGGGATAAGGATTGTATAAGGCAATGGTCAGGCCACACCTTGAGTACAGCATACATGTCTCGAGGCCTCATGTCAGGAAACATGTAGAGCTGCTCGAACAAGTACAGAGAAGGGCAACAGATTGGTGAGGGGAACAAATGGGTGCACTTACCAAGAAAGGCTTAAGTTCTGCAAATTGCTGCATATGGAGACTAGGCACCTGAGATGTGATTGATTGAGGTGTATAAGGCCTTGAAGGATTTGAGCAAGCTCAATTCTGATGGGTTTCTTCCTCTTGCTCAGATTATGCACTTGAGGGGGCATAAATTCAAATAGAGGAAAGGCAGTTGCATAAAAGATGTGCAGAAATTTGCCTTTAGCTAGTGGTTGATTGTTGGAACAAACTTTCATCTGCCATTGTGGAAGTTTACAGCTTAAATAAATTCAAGGAAAAATTGGACAAACATTTGGAGTGAAATGGGAAGGGGTGGGTTTTTTTTTTTTTTTTTTTTTTTTTTGGCTGATGCTATATAACCTCGCTTCCTTGTATCATATACCACTACTAATGCTAACTGCTGTTAGCACAATTTAGCAAGCATAATAAATATTTCAATAAACTAATTTACATTAATTAAATATTGATATATCGCAATATTAACTAGTATCAATATATGGTTTTCAATAATCATATGATCAAAATATTGAATTTTTTTTTTTTTTTTTTTTTTTGCCATCATTACTCCCAACCACTTTAGAATTCAGCTCCAATTGAATCTTCAACATGGCAGGATTACACCCTAAGGCTTCCATATGAAGCATGGGCAGTGAATGTGATTACCAAGGTGATTGACCACACTTGCAATCAAATTATTCTTCAAGAACACACACAGTGCAAATATGTATCACATGTGTAAAGTTGTACCAAGGTAAATATGAGAGCAGTTACACAATTTTTGAATACAGAAATGAATATTAGGGACAATTTACTCTATGGATAAAGGGATATTTGAGTGGGAGAAAAAGATCAACAGTGGCTATTAATGGATAATACTACACTTCTTGATCTACTATTATTAGTGGAGTTCCTCTGGTTCGGTGCTGGGCCCATTGTCATTGCCTATATTTATTAATGTTACTGATGAAAGCATATTAGGCTTAAAGTATTGGGAGCTCTACTCTGGTTAATGACAGTAATCAGGATATGCTACTACAACAAGATCTGTTGTAGTGGAATATCCTGATTATCTGGAAAAGTTAAAAGTTAAGCAGATAGGCTGAGAAGTAGAAATTGAAATGTAATGTTGACAAATGCAAGTTACTTCATATGGGTAGCAGTAATCCCAGAAAAACACACCAACTGTGTGGTGCCACACTCTGGGTACAAGCAAGAGTCAAAGTCTGGAAAAGATTTGAAAGAAACTGGTCGAGCAATAAGTGGTGGCACTCCAAGCATGAAGCTTGTCTGTAAGGAAATTGTGCTTTTATAAAAATCTGATATTACATAAAACAGCTATGCACTTATATAGAATACAGATATTAATAAATTTAAGCCTAATAAAAGCATCACTATTTATAAGAAACGGATCCTAAAAGAGGGCATCAAGGCAGGTTTAGAATACACTAAGATCATACGAAAGTACCATAATAATATCTTAAATAAATATCTTAAACATTTAAGTGCCAACCAAAATACCAAAATGTACACGGCTTTCTAACTCCTTCACTGTCTGAAATATCACAATGATTCAAATATATTCAGGGTTTAGTGTCAAACATTTGCTCCAATTTGTACAGAAGTCTTATGTGCAACAGTATAAAAATCTTTCCTGAAATCCAAGTATATGATATTAAAATTATTTTTTGCATCCAATTCCTTTGTAACCACATTGTGGTAACCAATCAAATTGGTCAAACAAGACTTCCCCTTAATTATATGCTGTTCTTTTCTTATCTCAGTTTATCAGAAACTATTAAAATTTCCATCGAGCACATTAAAATATCTTTCAGCATTCTTTACTTGAAATCGCAACAACACAAATTTGTGGGGTAAAAATATCGAAATAATATATACTTTGCCTCTTACTACTTGTCAACGGTGATGCAAATTTGCACTAAGAGAAATGTGACCAAAAAAACTGAAACATCACAAAAATAATAATACTGTTTCAAATTGTCAATTAAAATTTTAAGTGATGAATGCACCACGATGATGGTGCATTCATCATCATTATCAACAGTAGACATAAAAAAATCAGATGAACATATTACACAGGTGTATTATGTTCATAAAATTGCATGTGTTCCTGCCTAAGGCCAGCTAACCCAGTGAAAAAAGAAAAGTTCCTTGCATAATTGATGAGATTCGAACCTGGGCCTTTTCAACTCAGCATGGGGAGGATAGTAATTATAACCACTGTGCTACCAGTGAAAACTTGAATGAGTAGTAATAGTACAAAGCAGGTGCAAGAATACAAAATGCTGTCAAATCATGAGTAGTTTTTTCTAAACAGCATGAAAATTTTAAAAGAATGGGCTTTCCTTTCAATGTAGTTATTTCAAATGTTATTTATATAAAGATACTCTTTCAGTTGGCATATGACCAATAAAAGTCTTGCAAGTATCATACTGTGAAACCACTGCTTTGTGTTAAGTGATTTTTGTGATATCTCGCAAAAAGGATTCTTCTGCTCCTATGCTTATCTTTAGTGACACTACGATTTCTAGGCAAAATGATATATCTCTTTTGGGGATTACCCTGACTTTAATCTCTCTTGGCACAAGCACATTACAAATATTGCTTCCTCTGCATCTAAAAAACTTGGTTTTCTCTTTCGCTCTCGGCGTTACTTTTCTCCCAAACAGCTGCTCACTCTGTATAAATCGCAAATCCGCCCTGCCATGGAATATTGTTCCCACATCTGGGGGTGGTGCCCCCCAAAACCTCACTCAGGCTTCTAGATTCCATTCAGAAGAGGGCAGTTAGGTTAATTAATGATTCATCTCTAACAGAGTCTCTCCACTCACTTTCTCATAGATGTACTGTTTCTGCTGCATGCCTCTTCTACAGATACTTCCATGATCAATGTTCTTCTGAATTGGCCTCTATAATTCCCGCTCTCTCTCTCTCTTTCAAAACAGTCCGAACACGTGCCACCACCAGCCAACATCCATTTACTGTCCAACTTCAAACCCACAGAACAAACTTTTCATCTTCCTCATTTTTTCATTCAACTGCCGTTTTCTGGAACAACCTTCCTTCATACGTATTTCCTGAATATTACAATCTACAGAAGTTCAAGTCCAATGTCAACAAATATCTTCTTTCGTCTTCTCATCCTCCAACCCAAGCACAGTACTAAGTACTATAGGTTCTAATACCTCTCGTGTTTGGGGTTCACATAGAGAAAAAAAAAAAAAAAAAAAGTAATAGTATTTGCCATATAGTACAAGGAAGCCACAGGCTTTTGCTACACTGCTTCCCTCCTCAAACAGTCAATGATTCGCTGGCTAAAAGAAAACTTCCCACAATCTAATCTAAACCTTAACCCCAGTAATTTGAATTTATGGTGTCCCTAGATTTGGAATTCTTTATAACAGTGAAAATTCCACCTTCATTCATTTTACAAATCCCTCTCATTGCCTTATAAACCTCAATAGGATTACATCTGAGGTGCCTGGTTGGCAAGCTCTGTAACCCACATAATCAGAGTCTTTCCTCATACAGTTTGTCCTTTTGCCGATCTCACCATTCAAGTTGCTCGGCTTTGGTCCCTTTAAAAAAACTCAATGTCTTTTTTCAGATGAGGTCTCTATACTTGAACACAGAATTCAAAATTTGATCTTACAATTGCCTTATACAGTGGGATTATGACCTCCCTATCTCTACAGGATAACATTCGATAAATCATCGATAGAACACTATGGACTTGACTAGTTGCCTGTTTATGCTGTTAAGAAAACTTCATATCAACTCATATCATAACTCCCAGATTCCTTTCTTCCTCTACTGTTTTTATTTCAACTCAACCAAGTGTATAATTTATTTTTGGGGTTCTCTTTCCCCAAATGTACGACCTTCCATTTTCCAGCATTAAAATTTAGCTGCCATTTCTCTGACCATTCTTGAAGCCTATTCAAGTCATCATGACTTGAACCTGGCTGATCATTACCAACTCTACCAATCTTTATGTCGGATACAAATTTTTACATCACACCTCTATCCCTTCGTTGATGTCATTTATGAAAATGAGAAACGACACTGATCCAAGAACCGATCCTTGAGGGACCCCCACTCGTAATGTCACACCAATCTGAAGAATATTCATTAATCAACCTTCTGCCTTCTTCCCTGCAGCCACTCAGCAATCCATCTTAGAATCTTACCAGTAATCCCAACCTGTTCAAGCTTATAACACTAAGCCAGTGGTTTGACCTTTTTTTTAATAACGGCACCTATAAGTAATTTATTTTATTTTGTAGCACTCCTACGTAATTTTCTGCCTCAGATCCGATTCTCTCTCTCTGTATATATATCTAAATTTAAAAAATGTTATATGATAGTTATTATAATAATATAACTATAAACAAAATTACCAATTCATAATACAAATTTAATATACTTACATAATTTTATTCTTTATATAGAGGTACTAAATAAACATTAATTATAGATCACCACAAAATTAAAAAGATACTGTACAATGGATACCAACACCTTTTTATAATGAAATATAAAAATTTAAAAAAAAAAAAAAAAAATTTAAGTAACTTAAATCCAAATTACATGGCACCCCTGGAATGCTGTTGCGGCACCCACTCTGGTTGAAAACCACTCCACTAAGCTCTCACAAGAGATAGAATCAAATTCTTTGCTAAAATACAAATAAACTATTTTGAAATTGTTCCCTACATCCAGCCCACAAGCAACTGTATCAAAATAGCCTACTAAGTTAGTTAAACATGATTTTCCCTTCACAAAACCATGTTGTGTGTCTTTCAAAATGCCATATATATCTAAATGTCCCTGGATTGCACTATTAATTGTTGCCTGTAAGATTTTTCCTACCACTTAAGTCAGATTAAATAGTCTACATTTACCAACTTCTCTTAAAACAGCATCTTTGCATTGGCGATACATTGGCACTTCTCCAATCCAAAAATTCAAATCCAGTCCAAAGGCGCCTTCATAATTAACCTAAACGGTTAGATACACTTTGTGCTATCTCCCTCAAAACTACGAGGTATATGCCATCAACTATAGGAGCCTTACTTGCCTTTATGCTCAAAATTTTTCTAATAAACAATCATCTGTAATTATGAACTCACTAATTTCATATGGCTCAGTCTCACTTGCACATTCTCTTCTCAGCATGAAGGGTCCTTCGTCAGTAAAGACCAATGCAAAGTACCTATTCAGTTCAGTCACACCTCAGCTGGGTTATCTAAGCATTTTCCATACCCAGTACACAAGGGTCCAATCTGATTAGCTTTCTTTTTTGTTGTATTCACATACGTGAAAAATTCCTTGTCCCCATTCTTTGCTCTCTTAGCCAATACTTCCACACTAGCATTAGCAAAGGCACATGATGCAAGGAAGCAAGCTTATATAGCATCAGCCAAAACACACACACTTCTCATTTCACCCAATCCAACCACTCCAAATGTTTGTCTAGTTCTGCCTTGAATCTGTTTAAGCTATCAACTTCAACAGATGGAAGTTTGTTCCAGCAATCAACCACCTGTTGGCTAAAGGCAAACTTCTGCACATCTATCTTACAACTGTCTTTTCTCAATTTGAATTTATGCCCTCTCAGGCGATTATTCTGAGCAAGAAGAAGAATCCCATCAGCATTGAGCATGCTCAAACCATTCAAGGTTTTATACACCTCAATCAGATCACCTCGCAGGTGCTCAAATCCAAAAGTCTCCAGACACTATAATTTGCAAAACTTAAGCCTTTCTTCATAAGAGCAACCCTTTGTTCCATTCACTAATCTTGTTGCTCTCTGTACTCGTTCCAACAGCTCTACATCCTTCTTAAAATGAGGCTTCCAAACCTGTATACAGTACTCAAAGTGTGGCCTGACCATTGCCTTATACAATTGTCAGGTGATTATACAAGGGGATAATCACCTCCTTATCCCAGCTAGAAAAATTCCTGTATATCATTGACAAGACACCATGAGATACTCTTGCAGACCATCTGCGCTGCTCAGAAAACTTCATACCTGCCTAGACAATTACCCCCAGGACCTTTTCACTCTACCTCTGTCAGTGTAGTACCCCACAGTTGATATGTTACTCTGGGGTTACTGCTTCCCATATGCAGTACTTTACATTTGTCAATGTTAAACTTCAGTTGCCACCTCTCAAGCCCATCTGCTCAACTTTTCTAGATCCTGTTGCAAGCTGCGTCAGAGCTATAACTGAAGTCTTGTCTAGATGATCCTGCAATGCTTCTTTAACCAGTGCCTCCATTAATTTCCCTGGAACAGAAGTTAAACTAACAGGTCTGTAATTACCTGTGTCTCCCTTTGATCCTCCTTTGTGGATTGGGGTCACATTTGCACATTTCCAGTCCACAGGTACCTCCCCTGAGCAGCTCTGGCCTTCCTAACCTTATTTGTAGTACTATTACAGATAAACCTGTATCTGTGGTAGGCTTCGTTACTTTTCATCTTTGTAAATCATTCTATGCTATCTTTTTCTGCTCTATTTTCACTGGCCAGCTCTGCAGTCATCCATTTTGGCATTCTCCTGCAATATTTTCTTAGTGGTATGCGTGGGTTCATGGCTTCTGTGATTTTTCTTTAAAAATATTCCACAATTCAAGTGTATTCTTATTTCGTCCTTATTCATTTTGCTTATGCCTCTCAGAGCCTTAAACATTAGCATTAGTAGAGGCATTTGATGCAAGAAAGCAAGCTTATGCAGCATCAGCCAAAAAAAAAAATAAATAAATAAATAAAAAATAACCACTTCCACTTCACCCCTCTGTTCGTTCGAAATACCTGTCCAGCTGAGCCTTAAACTTCTTATTTAGGCTATCAACTTCCACGACAAGGGATGGAAGTCTGTTCCACCACCAACCAACACCCGCTGGCTAAAGGCAAATTTCCGCACATCTATCCTACATCTGTCTTTCCTCAATTTGAATTTATGCCCTCTCAGGTGATTATTCTGAGCAAGAGGAAGAATCCCATCAGCATTGAGCATGCTCAAACCATTCAAGGCTTTATACACCTCTATCAGATCACCTCGCTGGTGACTAGTCTCCAAACACTGTAATTTGCAAAACTTAAGCCTTTCTTCGTAAGAGCACCCCTTTGTTCCATTCACTAATCTTGTTGCCCTTCTCTGTACTCATTCCAGCAGCTCTACGTCCTTCTTGAAATGAGCCTCCAGGCCTGTATACAGTACTCTAGGTGTGGTCTGACCATTGCCTTATACAAGGGAATAATCACCTCCTTATCCCTGCTAGAAAAATTCCTATATATCATTGACAATACACCATGAGCTACCCTTGCAGCCCGTCTGCACTGCTCAGAGAACTTCATATCTGCCTGCACAACCACCCCCAGGTCCCTTTCATTCTCTACCACTGTCAGTGTAGTACCACAGAGTTGATATGTTGCTTTCGGGTTGCTGTTTCCCATATGTAGTACTTTACATTTGCCACCTCTCAGCCCATCTGCTCAACCTTTCCAGATCCTGTTGCAGCAGCATAGTGTCAGTAGTGTCCTTGACAACCCTGCCAACCTTCGTATCGTCTGCAAACTTGGACATTAAGCTTGATACACCATCATCAATATCATTTATAAATACAGAAAACAATAATGGACCCAATACTGAACCCTGAGGGACTCCACTAATAACATTAGTCCACGATGAGCAGTGTCCATTGATTACCACTCTCTCTATCTTCTCCCCCTCAACCACCCCTTTATCCATAGCAGCAATTTGCCTCCAATGCCACACTGTTCCAATTTGTGCAGCAGTCTTCCATGTGCAACAGTATCAAAAGCCTTTCTAAGATCCAAGTATATAATATAATATAATATAATCGGTATAAAATATAATATAATCAGTATATAATATAATATAATATAATCAGTATACAATAGTATAAAAGTATATAATATTAATAGTATTCGCCCTCTCTAGGAAATCTGCCCAATTTGTAGATGCCATATAGTGTCTTAAACTGTCAAAGTCCCCTCTTCTGAAGTTAAAACCCGTGCCTTTACCTTTAACTACGAAAATATCTTTCTTCATTGTCCAACTGACAACTGCATGATCACTTTCTAACAATGGTCTAAAATATTTTAAGCCCTGTGATGTCATCTGATTCATAAGGTTATGGTCTCATATAGCGAACATTTTATTCAACCAACTATTTATATAAAAACATTCTATATTAGTGAACATGGCTAAAGAGTTTTCAAAATAACATTAGTATTATTCCAAACTACAGGTGGGATGATACTGTATTTTCATTAAAGCCAAGTCTAAAAAGGTTCAAATTAGTACACTCTAAATTAGATGTTCAACCCAACAAGTCCTCAATAGAGAATTTTTTTTTTAAATTTCCTTCATAAAAATGGCAAACATCTTTTCTACATAATGAAAATTAATGTAGGCCCTGAGTATTGAGTTTACTGCTAGGAACTGGTTATGGAGGAGAGTTTCCTTGTTAAATTAAAAAAAAAAATTGTCAAAATGGAAATTTGTACAAAATGCTTTTAAATATTAATTTTTCCACTGACTTGGTTGCCCAACAGAATAAAATTATGGTCAAAAATCAAATCAGTTATGTTTTAAATTACAAAATTCATTAAAAATCATAGGAAAAAAAAAATTCCTGAACAACTTTTTACTTATTTTGTTGATGTAATACTATTTGCTACATGTTTATGTGTCAAATGATTAATTTTTATCAACTTTTCTATCTAAACCCTGAAGATGTGTCAAATGATTAATTTTATCAACTTTTCTATCTAAACCTTGAAGAAATTCGGCTACTATAAGCCAAAATTGAACAACAATGGTAGACATGTGATTTCCTCCTACTGCAATTTTAAAAGTATGTTCATGCTGTCATCTATTAAAACTGTATCTACTATTAGTCAGAAACAGAAGTAAGAAAGTAACAAAGGACAAATCATTTGAATCAACCTTGAAAAATATATATGTATGTATGTACTCCTCAGTGCATACATGTTGAAAAAAAACTTATATATGTAGATACTCTTGGAAATATTACAGATTATGTTTTCGAATTTATATTATCTGTGATAGCAAAGAATTAAGGAAAGCATTTATAGCAAATAAACCTACCTGCCACAAAACTGCATTCATCGATATTTAGCATACAGAATATGGGAACATTTTACAACTGGAAAAACAATAACAAACAATTAGTAATGCAATTTTAACATTTATCAATTAAAAGTAAGAGGACTATTCAGAAAAAAAAAAAAAAAAAAGACAAATATATATATATATATATATATATATATAGCAATGTGATAGATTTAATTGTCCAGTTAACACAATCATTTTCAAAATATAAACTCCCTGACTTACATAATATGTGATTTAAGTAAACTTGTACTCATGTTAAGTTTTCCATAAGGCAAATGTTTTCAAGCTGCAAGAATATAATGTTATGCTGCAAACACACCACTGCTGCCACCATGGTCAGTCTCATTCTCAAATTGTACAGGCAGTCAAAGCCCTCTTAGGTTTTCAATAGTTTTTATTGTTTTCAAAATTTTTCAGTGCTTTAATCATGATTGGAAAGAGGCCAAAAGTTCGTAAGCACAGTGAACCTACTCATAAATGCCATAAGAGTGATTTAAAAATGAAAATCAGAAGGAAATTTGAAGAAATGCAAAGGTTGTCGGGCATACGCTGTCTCTCAGCATTCACAGTGAGTACCAATGTGAAGGATACTGCTCCTATAAAAGAGAAGAACATGAAACAATTCTTTGGTGCTAATAAAGAAATGGAAAAATCGTTAATTATGTGGATGGAAGACCAGATACAAAGGTGCACTCCTTTAAGCCTAATGACAACTCAACCAATGCCTAAAAATCTCTACTCAGTACTAAAGCCAAATGCAAAGATACAACCGAAAATTATGGCCAGTAATGCAAAAGCAAGTTGAGGCTGCTAGTGGGGATGCTGGAATGAATCTGAATGTACTGAAAGAAATTATCAGTGAATGTGGATTTATTGCATAAAAGGTTTTTTCGACAATACCCCTTGTAATTTTGTGGATTTGGATGATTTTCATCCAAATGTCAAAGTTGTGTTTCTGCCACTTAACACAACTTATATAGCCCATAGATCAGAGATAATCACAGACGTCAAGGCTTATTATTTGAACAGGCAATGGCTGCCAGAGAACAAAACACTGATATAACACTCTAAGACTTTGTTACAATATTTATCAAGGCATCAAAAACATTCCAAAACAAACTGAAGCATGGTCAAATCAACTTTTTTTTTTTTTTTTTTTTTAGGAGCATTAGCAACTAAGGCCATATTGCTCCAAGGATATGCAGTGATCATTCCCTGACCTTTCCACATCCTCCATATTTGGTAGTCAGGGGCTCGAACCCCAGTCTGATCGAGAAGTGTGTGCTACGCACTGCTGCTCCTGCCCACCTGGCTACGGAGGCGCCATCAACTTAAGTAAAAATCATCTTACATAAAGTTTCATAAGTCGGCACTAGGGCTTACAATACCGGTCAAAATCTTAATACCGGTATTTCAGTATTTTTAATTTATGAAACCAGGATACCAGTATTAATACCGGTATTCCAAAAACAAACATTTTTCTCAATAAATTTGATGACAGTTAGTTGCAATAAAGTAAGGAAAAAACAAGTACTGTAATTACTTGAATTCAAGTTCTAAATAAACATTTATTGCAATAATTTTACTGAGATAACCGTAGACAATCTCAGTCCATATTTTCTAGGCTTTGAACTTTTTTAGCAAAAACAGTTAAAAGTATTTAATTAATTTCCGGCTGAAGTTCATCTTTTAAAATCTCATTTGAGTCAGGCAATTTCTTATTTTGGAAAGAATTTGCGGAACACATGTTCTGTTCCATGTTGGTCTTCCATGGTTGAATTATGTTCATAATTTTCTGAAGGAGAAAGATGTTTTATTCAACGAAGTATAATTTTCACTATAATATCTTCACTGAGTCTGGGAGAGAGCATAGAGTTGGGATAAGGAATAAAGAGTGCAGTTAAGGAATTATTCACATATATAAATGCAAAGAAGAGGACAAATCAGATCGGACGCATATGTAATTGCGTGGGATAGTATAAGATACCCCAGCTGATGTTGCAGATGAACTCGACAGTTACTTTGCATCGATGTTTACATAAGAAAAACCCTTCACTTTAATGAGAAATTATGGGAGTGAAGTTTAAAAAAATGAATTAATGATGTTGAAATTTCACATGTTGATTTAATGAGAAAACTTTTGCGCCCACAGGCATGTAGGGCTCCTGTGGTTGGCATATCCCCTATAATCTTAAAGGAGGCGACAAGTGAGTGCATTGAACCATTAAGGCTAGTTATGAGAGCGTCACTGGACTCAGGAGAGATTCTGTTGAATTGGTGTAAATTGGAACATAAAGGGGTTCTGGGTGTGTAACGGGAAATTACCGACTGGCCAGTCTAACTTCAGTAGTAGGGAAAATCATGGAGGCAATGATCAAGGGTGGATTTCAGCATCATTTAGATGGAAATGGAATTCTGTAGGATACACAGCATGGTTTTGTAAATGGAAAATAATATTTAACAAATCTGGCTAGCCATTTTGACAGGTCACTCGTGAGCTAGATTTAGTGAATAATTTCGACATTATTTAGATATCAGTAAAGCATCTGACTCAGTCCCACACGAGCAGTTACTTTATAAGTTGGAGCAGGCTGGAATCATAGGGAAAATCCTTAGATGGATAGCACGATGGCTTGAGGACACCAGGCAGGGGGTTGTGATAAATGGTTATTCCTCACATTGGGTTAATGTAAGAAGCAGAGTTCTCCAAGGATCAGTATTGGGACCACTGTCGTTTTTGATGACATCTATGAAGGGATATAGGGTGTGATGACATCCATGAAGGGATATAGGGTGATGTCTAAACTTGCAGATGATGTAAAGATCAGTAGAATTGTTAATGATCGTCGCCAAGCAGAGCTTCTTCAGAGTGATCTAGATAGGCTATCGGGACAGTCAGAAAAGTGACAGCTATGCTTTAATTCGGCAAAATGCAAGGTCTTAACACCTGGGAAACAGCAACCGCAAAATAACTTGATGGAGTTGAACTAAAGTCAGTAGTGGAGGAACGGGACTTGGGAGTTACGATACGGTCAGACATGAAGTTGTCCAAGAATTGTGGACAGGTTGCAGTGTTGCATGGTGTCCTATCGATGATTTATCATACATTTGCTAGTAGAGATAACGACGTCATAATCACATAAAGGTTTTATAACCTTTGTGTAATTAAATTATAAAATATTTTTTTTAAATTAGTACCAAACAGATCAACACGTCTTGTCATGGATGGGGTATTGAGGCCAACAATCAAATCCAGTTCCACTTGCATCAGTTAAAAACAAGAATGTTATAGTGGGGTCAGGAACATTTCCCGAAAAACTGATATTTTGGTATCAATATCAGTATTTGAATACCAGAAAAAAATGACCGGGATCTCGGTATTGTAAGCCCTAGTAGGGACTGTCCATACCTACCTTCAAATGCAATGCAATTATTCCATTATTTGATCCTGACTGAAGCATGGACCAATAATTCTCTAACAGCACCTTTAATTCACCATCACAGCCTTGCCTTTATAAAGTCTTGATAAATGAAAACCATCTGTTCCAACATCATTCTTCACTTCTAGAAACAGCTAAAAGTTACAAGGCAAGATTTGATCTGAACTATGAGAAGGATGGGATACAATTCTGATGCTCTTTTACATGCAGAAAATCAGAAAGAGTACAACACGTGCAGGTGTGTGATAGAGTATTCCTTGGAAATTTCTACAGCCATTTTCTTAAATGTTTCAGCATTATGTGCAACAGCAGAATCAGGTTTATATGACCCAGTGGAACATTGTGACAATGGATGTTGGCAGAGGATGCCCAGGTGGTTGAAACAATTATCACTGGTAATAAAATGGTAATGAAACACTCATAATGCAAGTATTTCCAAGTTCTGATCAGCACTCCAATCAATCGGATGTCAGAAAAGCCAGGAAATTCAACAACCATACACTTATTTCACTCCTAAGGAAATTGGCAAGCCTATATACTAGATTTTGAAATAGACAACACACTGGCAAGTTCACAAAATAGTTTTCCAACAATTTGTGAAGAAAAAAAAAAAACAGCATAAGCATTCGCCAAATCTCTCTTTTGTCTTGTTCAGTGCTCATCCAGCTACTGATTTCCTGCCAACAGAAAATGCTTTGTAAAAAACTGGCCATCAGAATATATGCCACTGTGCTTTGTGAAAACAGCAGCACAAGTCATATTTCAGTGGCAGTTTCTCAAGGAAACAAAAAAGCCTGATCACACAATTCAACACATGTGCTTCAAGTGATTTTTCCTCACAACAGACAATACCGATAAAATGTGATGCAATATCTCATGCTTAGCTATACTGAAGAATTCAGCATGACTCACCCAAGAAACAGAACATTTTATTCAAAAATATAGGGTAAAAAGGAAGGATGAAGGTAAAAAGCAAAAACACACACACACACACCTGGCAACTTCATTGGTTACATTTACCTTTTTGTGAAATGCAGCACTCCTCCAGTAACAGCATCATGCATTTGTACCAAGCAATATTAAGCAGGTGGGAAGATAAGCGGGATGCTTAATGTGTACAATTCCGTGTGAGAATGGGGAGATGATAGCTGCAAGTGATCTTGAACATAGTATGACAGTTATCACTAGACACACCAGAAACTACAACCCGACAGGAGTTTTCCATGCAGCTGTGCCTCAGGTGTACTAATCCAATAACCATATAATATCCAACCAACAGTGATCAAGTGCAAGAGGCCAAAAGAGGGTGAAAAAATCTGTGAGAGTAACAGAAAAGATATGGTCATTCAAATAACCCAGTACAAATCAGTAATCAAAGACATATTTTAAAATGCACAACTCAACACATCTTGTCATGGATGGGGTATTGAGGTCAACAATCAAATCCAGTTCCACTTGCATCAGTTAAAAACAAGAATGTTATAGTGGGGTCAGGATACCAATACCAACACTGGAGGATTAGAAAAACTGTTGCTTGGTCTGACGAATCTCCATTCCTGCTGTTTCATGCTGATAGGAGAACCAGAACAAGAATACATGGTCCTATTCTGTCACATGTCAAGAATGCAACAGACTGACAGTGGCAGTACAATGATTTTGGGAAATGTTTTAGTGGTACGTGGGATCTGCAACCATCCAATTTACAACTGCAGGAAGCAACTGAGTCAGCATGGATGAACACCATTATGAATGCTAAAGCATATCTACTCACTATTAAGTGTGATTACTAGTGTGTGTGTGTGTGTGTGTGTGTGTGTGTGTGTGTGTGTGTGTGAGAGAGAGAGAGAGAGAGAGAGTGCATGCATGCATGCACATTTAAAAATAATAAATAAGAGAAAATAGTAAGTGGATGTAGTGTCCAATGCATAGAATGTCAGACCTAGAAGTGATAAAACAA
Source organism: Mastigoproctus giganteus (assembly GCF_048544385.1). Classification (NCBI taxonomy): domain Eukaryota; kingdom Metazoa; phylum Arthropoda; class Arachnida; order Uropygi; family Thelyphonidae; genus Mastigoproctus; species Mastigoproctus giganteus. The sequence continues at coordinate 137,049,536 of NC_143582.1, forward strand.
AAAGTAAAAAAAAAAGAAGAAAAAAAAAAAGAAAGTGATAGTCTTATTTTTCTAAAGATCTAATTTAAAAAATGCAGTAACTGTGAATATATTAATATATTAAAAACAAAAATAGACTGCAAATAATAACAATTAAAAGCAAAAATATATATGAAATTTAAATTAGAAATAAATTACAAGCAGTGGTATTAAATATAATTGGGTTGGGAGCAGCGGCATAACTAGAAAAAGTTATGAAAAAGTTTGTGAGTTGCAATCGGTGCCATAGGATATTTCCTAATCAATAATAAATGGCAGTGAAAAGATGCACAAATGTCGGTCAAAATATTTAATATTTAAATATTTGTACATATAAAATATTCTGCATTACATACGTATATAATTATGTGGTAACTACTTAGTATCAAAATTAAACTTAAATTCCAATTAAAATCATGAATTTAATTTATCTAAATTGATTTAATTTAATTAATGAATTTAATCAAGAAAAATGTGTCGATTTTGGGTTGAACTTTGGCCCTCTTCTAAATAAACTAAAAGGGGCATTAATTTTAAATCCCCCACAGCGTTACCACGCAACAATAAAGTCAACCGATTCTTCACCGCTTTGAAACCTGGCATGTTTTTTTTTTTTCTTCTTTCAATATGAAACTTCTTTTAGGCATTCGTTTCCATAAAAGTCCTGCTTCATCTATGTTAAAAAACTTGTTGGGAAGTATAACACATAACAGCCCTCTTCAATAATTTTAACAAGTTATTTTTTGAAAGTTTCGACTCCTTAATCTCCACTTGTGGCTTCTCCCTGGATTTTTAAATCTATTCAACCAGCCCTTACCAGTTTTAAATGGTTCCACATTTTTTTTTTTTTTTTTTAGGTGAGTTTTCTTCAGATCATCATATTGGCTAATCTCTCTCTCTCTCTTTTTTTTTTAATAATATTTAACTTAACTGAATTCTGCATTGGATATTATCTTCAATAAAATTAGTTAGTCTTTCCATTTCAATCCTAATATCCGGCCTAGCCCTAGTTGTTTGCAGTGGAACAGCTATCTTTCCCGCTGCTAAAATTCTTTATTTGACCGGAATCGATTCGCTTCAAAACGTGTAATTTAATTTTCAAATTCAGTCTTTTTTTTACATTTATAGTCTTCGTACTGTCCCCAGACGTTGCTTTTTCATTCTTATCAGCCATTATTAACTCTTCAAAAATGTAACTGCGTTGGTTGCATTAATTACAATACAATGTTCAAGTAAACTGTTCATTACGCACAATGTCTATTACTGTACTGAGTGATGACTAGACTTCGGATAAATGCATATAACACAAATATTACAAGCAATATACTTGGTCATTTTTTAAAATGTTGATCTTGGAACTACGTAACAAGTGACTGTACTGCAATTAAATTAGCGCGCGAGAAAATTTCACTGAGCGTGAGAAAATTTCTCACGTCGGCGTGGGAAATGTTTTAATGCTGTTTTGGTATTAATCGACTCTATCAAATGAAACGATTTTATTAAATATGCCAAAAATGCAATCTGTAAAAGAGCGTTATAGTGATCTGTGACAGCGTTATAGTCAGATTCAGGTTATAATATAAGAACAGCGTTATAGCGAATCAGCGTAAAGCGAACCGCGTTATAACGGGGGGCCTGCTGTATATCAAAATTCATTTCATAATTTTGTCACTTGATTGTACAATGTTTCTATGCCCATTGCAGCTTGACCAATATCCATACTTGTACTTTGCAAAATCATTGATGTTGAATTAATATTCCATAAGATTTTTTTCTATCAGTACAGTGGTTAACACAAAATCAAAAATTTTCAATATTATTTTTAATCCAGATAACTTCCGACTTTTCATCGCTTTTTGAAAATTGTATGATAATTTAGAAGCACATAATACAAGAATGCAAGCTTATATAGCATCAGCCAAAAAAAAAAAAACCTTCCCATTTCACCGATTCATTCATTCCAAATGTTTGTCTAGTTCTGCCTTGAATTTATTTAAGCTATCAACTTCCACAACAACAGATGGAAGTCTGTTCCAGCAATCAACTACCCGCTGGCTGAAGACAAACTTGCAGATCTATTCTACAACTGTCTTTCCTCAATTTGAAACTGTGTCCCCCCTAAGGTTCTTAATCTGAGCAAGAAGAAGAATCCAATCACCATTCAGCTTGCTCAACCCATTCAAGGCCTTATACACCTTAATCAGATTGCCTCGCAGATGCCTAATCTCTAGAAGCTGCAATTTTAAGAACTTAAGCATTTCTTCATAAAAGCACTCCTTTGTTCCCTTCACCAGTCTTGTTGCTCTTCTCTGTACTCGTTCTAACAACTCTACATCCTTCCTAAAATGAGACTTCCAGACCTGTATGCAGTACTCAAAGTGTGGCCTGACCATTGCCTTATACAAGGGGATAATCACTTCTTTATCCCTGCTCACAAAATTCCTGTGTATCACTGACAAGACCCCCATGACCTATGGCAGCCTGTTTGCACTGCTTAGAAAACTTCATATCTGACTGCACAATTACCCCCAGGTCTCTTTCATTCTCCACTAACCTGAGTGTAACACCACGTGGTACATTTCTCTGGGGTTACTGTTACCCATATGCAATACTTTGCATTTGTCAATGTTAAACTTCAGTTGCCACTTCTCAGCCCATCTACCCAGCTTTTCCAGATCCTGTTGCAGCAACATACTGTCATTACTGTTATTAACAACCCGCGAACCATTGTATCATCTGCAAACTTTGACCATAAGCTTGATATACCTTCATCAATATCATTGATAAATATACAAAACAACAATGGACCTAACACCGAACCCTGAAGGACACCACTAATAACATTAGTCCACGTAGAGCAGTACCCATTGATTACACTCTGTCGTCTCCCACTCAACCATCTTTTTATCCGTTGTAGCAACTTGCTCTTAATGCCATATTGCTCCAATTTGTACAATAGTCTTCCATGTGCAACAGTATCAAAAGCTCTCCTGAAATCCAAGTATATGATATCAAAATTATTTTTTGCATCCAGTTCCTTGGTGACCACATCATAATCTTGTCTAACCAATCAAATTGGTTAGACAAGATTTCCCCTTGACAAACCCATGCTGTGTCTGAATTATTACTGCTGTCTTGTCTAGATGATTCTGCAATGTTTCTTTAACCAGTGCCTCCATTATTTTCCCTGGAATAGAAGTAAAACTCACAGGTCTGTAATCCTTTGTGAATTGGAGATACATCTGCATACAACCTCAGGGGCTCACATCTGGTGAGTATGGGCTTGGCACACCCAGGGTCCTGAGCTGGATATCATCATTCTTCTCTTTCTTGGTGATTCCCTTTTGACTCTCTCTCTCTCAGGGTAACTCGGGAAATTTTTTTTTTTTTTTTGCTGGTGCAGCATAAGCCTCAGGCTTCCTTGCACCATACAGCTAATAATAATAATAATATCTCCAGTCCGTGGGGACTTCCCCCGAGTCCAAGGATAATCTCATAATTATGGCTAAGGATTTGCTTACTTCCTTTGCCTCCTCCTTTAATATAATTGGATAGATCCAATTTACCCCAGGTGCCTTTATGTTTAACTTCAACAATTTCTCCTCCACTTTGCTCTCAGTTATTACAAAATCATTTAACTCCCTGTTAGAGTTTGATAAACATCTGGCCCTCTCCTCCTTGAATAACTCATGTGTGAATGAAGATGCAAAATACTCAAAATGCCATTAGCAAATCGGGAAATCTCAATTTTATAGCAATTATAGATGCTAGCCGACTAGACCAACGAGTTGGATTTAATTTCTTTAATACAATATTGCATTCACTTATAATTTGACTTAAGTCCCTACAGCTGATATTGTAGGGACTTACAAAAAAAACACATATATCCTTTGAACAATGCTGAAATAGTTGGATATTTAAGGTACTCCATTTACTACATCATTAATAACTAGATTGAGATAGTGTTTTTTTAATGTCATTCTCTTGCTTAACCTCAACTGATGGCTCTTTTTCCATTTCTGAGGTGTCAAAAGTTGTAGACTGACTTGTTGTTGATGTTCAATAAAAGAAAAATCTTTCATTGAACTTACCAATGGAATGGAGTATGCATTGGGTTACTTAACAAGATTAAAAAATTACAAATATTGATAAGGGCTAAAGTACCTGTAATATAATTGTAAAATATTGTGCCAGGATATTAGTTCACTATAGAATATGCAAGACAATATTAGCACAAATCTAAAATTACAATTATAGACTTTCAGCAAGGCTTACTCCGGTTATGTTGTCACCATTATGTAGCAGAATACATTACTCCTAATCTCAATAACCTACACTTTACCACAACTAATGCTGATCTGTTACCATTTTAAAAATGGATGTGCACTACCATGTGACTTATAACGTCATGAGTCATTTATGAAATGATTGGGGGAAAGTAAAGAACAAAGGCAAACTGTAACCTTTAGATACTTTAGTTTTGGTTTGGATCTAACTGAAACATACAGTTGTATCATTAATCACCTTTCCCTTTTTGGCCACCTCAAACTTAGTGACTTCGCCTTTGTTTATATAAATAAAAACCACACTGGTGGGATATGTTTACATAAACAACACATTGAGCAAAAATCATGAATCCGCTACCTTACTAGGGGAGAAGGATGAGAGAGGGAACAAATGGAGGTATTGTGAAAACATTGTAATGTGAACCCAATAAGTTTTTTTTTTTTTTTTTTTTTGGTAATTTGTTCCAAGACCTCAGAAGTTGAAGTTTTCTCTATATAACTAAGCTATTTATCTCTCTAAAAGGTCATTTTTATAATGAAAATTGTATTATGTTTTATTTGTAAAAAAACAGAGCTACTAGGCTCGATAACTTCTACATTGTAACTATATTTAAAATATTAAGAGATTACCTCAATCTTTTGCATAGAATGCTTCCAGTCAATGCTCTCCAAATGTAAACGAATAAAATAAATGGATAAAATGATTTTTCTGAATTCTCTCACTCATAGAGACATGACCAATCTGACGCACAGTGGAATCGAAAGCCCCAACCCGACCCCGAAACACATCAAACCAACTCGGGAAAAACCATGAGTGCGAGAGGTTCTGTCAGAATAATTAAAATGGTTAAAGTCAGAAAACTACATACAAGAATAAATAATTAAAATCACGATTATAAAATTTGGATAAACTGACATACAAATTAAATGAAATTCACTGCATTTTCCTCCTTAAGCAGACAATGCTTTTCGACTATTCGTCTTGATCACAGGTTGGAAAGAACATCAAAATGTGTGTGTTAAGATCTTAAATGGAGAAATTATTTGTATTGGCACATGCATAAAAAAAGACCAGAAATCCGAAATTAGGTAAGGATATTGATAGAATTTGAGTGAAGCTTCAAGTCTCAACAATCAATAATTTTATGTAATTATGTTGTATGTTTAAGATTTCCACTTCATTAAATAGGAATACATGGCCTTCATTGACGGCATGAAATGCCAATTCCAATGCATTTGCACACGAAGCAGCGTGTTGTTTCATGTGTCAGTCTAGAGTACACTGTCGACCATTGATACGATGAATCGTACTGACTACAAAAAATGCAGGGGCTGCCTGCAAGGATTTGTCCTGGGACCACACCCGTGGAACATTGATTTTGATGAATTCCTGGCACTCGACTTGGGTGATGTCGATGCACAAGCTTTCGCGGATGATCTCGTCCTAATGGTAGCAACAAGTTCTAGATCACAGTTAGAATCCCGTGAGAACCATGCACTGCAAGTACTCCAGGACTGGGCAAACCTGCATACACTGCAGATTTCTACGACTAAAACGAACTCAATTCTGCTGAGAGGAGCATTCAACATCAGACGTCCACCCCAAATAAAAGTAAGGGGAAGCACAATCAAACTAGCAAAACAGATGAAATACCTAGGCATTATCCTAGATTCCAACCTGCTTTAAACAACACCTCATATCTGAATGAGAAGCTGATAAAATACGCAGCGCTAGTGGTCAGAGTAACACGCAGAGACTGGGGACTAAATAACATAACATTATCCCTCTACTATAAAACGATTTTCATCCCAGCAATTATTTATGGAGCCCCAATATGGTATGCCAAAGCAAGAACCGGCATAAATAAAAGAATCCTCGAAACGATACAGCAAAAAATACTCCTCGCCATCACCAGGGCATGTAGCACAGTGAGTACCTGCATGCTGCAGGTCCTGGCAGGAACTCTCCCTTGGACCTAGAGGTGGCGAGATGTGGGTTGACGTACTACCTGGCAAAGGGAACACATGTGGACATGTGTTTTTGTAATGGGCGGCACCTAGAACGTCAGTTCATCTCCGCCTCGTATCTCTGTGAAGAACAGTACCACTGTAGAAGGGCCAGAAATAAGTAGTGTATGTTTGTGTGTATTATGTGTGTGTTCTGTTGTTGTGTCTGACCGCTTGGCTACCCAGAATCATCAGTCACCTGGACAGATGATTCTGGGTACTCATCCACACCACGGGAAGGTGGGCCAGTCTCAATGGAGCTCGCATTGTCTCAATTCGAGACTGACCCACCTGATGTTGGCAAAAGATGGGCCAGATTCCTCTGGAGGCCCACTCCAGAGGAGAGAGAAAAAAACAAAGATTTCCCGTGGTGTTAAAAAAAAAATAATAAATAAATAAATAAAATAAAATAAAATAAATTAAATAAATAATAATAAACAAATAAATAAAAAGTAAATAAATAAATAAAAAATAAATGAATAAATAAATAAATAAAATAAAAAAATAAAATTAAATTAAATTAAAAAAAAAAATTGGGAATGTTGCTCCCTATTGAGTAGCTTCACCAGACAAAGGAGTATATTCGTAGACGTATAACTAATTCTTCTTCTTGTGAAAACATCGGATGCAAACTGCTGAAGAGCAACGTAAGAATTCTTGTCTCCCACCAGCAAAGTTTCATGCCCATGAGAGAGTGTAGAAACTGACGAACGAAGAACATCTCTAAAGTCATTATACAGCGGACATTCAAATAAAATGTGGCTCCAATTTTCATTTTCCCCGCATTGACAAGCTTCTGTCCTAGAAAGACCAAAACGACAGTTTTTCGTTAAGAGATCCATGTCCCGTTAAGAGGAAGGATGTATATAAGTCCAAAGAGAACCAGACAGGTTTCTGCTTTACACAAAAGGTCACCTCAGGGAAAAAAGTCCTAGTAACAGATCCGACAGATGACGTATCCCAGCGTGTCCGCCATAGATTTATCATTTCATTCCGCAAACGATTACGTTCTTGCTTAATATCTGAATTAATATTCAGAACCAAACCCATAAATTCAGTTGATAGTTGGTTTTTTAACCTATAACAAAGACCTCTGTAAGCTACATGAAGGTCCAATGGCAATACACCTGCAAGAACCTGCAGTGCAGAAGTTGAAACAGTACGACAAGCTCTTAACATATATAATAATATTGTCCGTTGCATGGTAGCCAACTTCAATCGAAATTTAACAGTTCTAAGCCTGTGAAACCATACACCTGCCGCATAAGTAGCCATAGGAAGGAATACGGCATTATAATAAATTCTCATGGTACCTCTAGAAAGTCCCCAGTCTGAACGAGAAATTTTTACAATCGCACCAGTGAATCTTCTGATCTTTGTTGTTACATTATTTAAATGAGAGACAAAATTAAGGGAACACAGATCATCTTTCACTTTTATACTGGACCCTACAAACAACCACTGAACAGAAACACAGAAAATCATGGAACACCTGAAAGAAACTTGGCAGAGGAGATGGCAAGAGGTGAAGTCAGGTGGAAATTTATATCCTATGTAGACAAGACCTATCCAAAGGCCCCCAAATGGTTCTACCCAGGATTGATCACCACCTTCCTCTTGACAGGCCATAGGCCCTTTAACTCAAAACTGAATGCACTCAGACTGACCAAGGACCCAACTTGCACCTGTGGCAATATGGAGACCTGGCAACATATCATGCACAAATGTGAATACTATGAGGAACAAAGATCAGTACTCATCACCAGAATAAAGTTTGTACCCAAAGACGAGCATCACCTCCTGGATTTGGAAGTCGAGTACATCACATTCAGCCGCTACACCAAGGACATCTTTAACAGATGAACGGAAATCGCTATCCGCAACTGCAACGACTAATACAGAAACATCCGAATAGAAAAACTCCATTGAAACTAACCAAGGAGAAGACACTCAAGACTACAGCATCAAAAATGGACATACCGCATGACTACAACCGATCAGAGGAAATTACCAACAAAGATAACTGTCCATCCATGACCTGGCGCAAAAGGCCAGCCCTAATGCTCTCAACGAATACGACTACCTCAAACGACATCAAAGCAGTACTGCAAACTGACCGGAGTCATCACTCCTCTTCCATAAGACAAACACGAGACTAGTGAGACACTGAACCAAGACTGTAGCCTACCTGAAGTAACACTGAACTGGACATCCAAAAACCACGACTGTGACTGCAGCTATGCTGCTACCTCGCCTTTTGGCAATCTGGGTTAGGCACCTAGTCTGGCCCACTTTCTCTCCCTATCCTGGTGTGGGGGGGGGACTTTGTCATCCCCCCATTTACTTCTCCTGGTGTGTCATGGGCATGCCACACTGACATCTGGGGTCATCTTCCCTATTGACCCCCATACTTCTGTCTTTCCTCCACTGTCTTGTACATCACAGCGTACGCCCCACACAACAAAAACTTAAATAAACTTCCAAATAATTCTAACAGCCAAATTACGCATCAATTCCGACATTTAACCTCATTAGCAAACCACTCCTTAAAATCAGGGGCATGGTTTTTTTTTTTTTTCGGTTTTTTTTTAAGGCCCTAACCACTGAAATCTCAGGAAATTAGATGGCAGGGCCTGCCAGAGTAAATAACCATAATACTGGTTGTACCTGGTCTGCCTCCACAGGGATGCAGGCAACATTGGGCACCAGAAGGGGTCTAGTGGCTAAATGGCCAGAGGAACAACAATACTTCCAAATCCCATACCCTTTTAAATCTCTGGCCTTAACAGTGACCTGTTACACCCACAAAGAAAACCACGTGGAGATGGGGGAACCCCTGGTGCCTTTTGACACAAATACACTTTACACTTGACCACAAGAAATATTGTATACAAGATCATTTACTTGTATCAAGAGAGAAGAACTGTGTGTATTATGGAGCTTCCACATAGGCCTGGCTACAATTCTGAATTCTGTATCTTTAAAGAGTTTATTGAGTTGCCTATACCATTGTTTGACGTACGGAACAGAAATAAAGTATTTTTTATTGGTTTCATTTATAGGTATCGTATTTGACTTATTTTTAGCTTGTAATCTGATTTGATTAATAATGGAAAATGGATAGCCCCTAATTAAAAACCTATTGGTTTTTACACACGTATATCAATTTCTAAATCTAAGGTGGGTTCAGAAATAGAATATTTGTGAGCATTGAGGAACTGGTTAAATATTATAGACCTTTTATAAGTAAACGGATAACTTCTACAGTGCAGAAACATCCCCGTATTGGTGGGTTTTCATTAGATGCTAAATTGTATTTTTTGTTGCATATCTCGTGCAAGAGTGAAATTTAGAGCATTTGTTTCTATATGTTCTTCCTACAATGTAAATGTTTAGTCTTGTATGAATGTTGTTAAATGTCTGTAGAATGTCCTGAGTGGTGTCATAATCAGTTATAATGAGTACATCACCAAGATATTTCCCAAAGTAAGTAATGCAGGGGAGGAACGGTGTTAAATATATGTGCTCAATATTAGCAAGATAGATCTCCGCTATTAGGCCGCTCAGGCTCAAACCCATAGGTAATCCAAAAATCTGCTTGGATATCGTTTCTTTAAAAGCAAAATAATTAGCTTCAAGTAGAAGCTTGATTAAATGGAAAATTTCTTTTTTAGGTAATTTAGAGTGATTAATCGTGATGGTACCATCATTTAACAATTCCCAAACTACATCAAGAGCGTAGTCTATATTTACATTAGTGTACAGGGAAGTGACATCTAATGAAAATAATTTATCCTTACTGCGAAGTTTGACATCTAAGACTGTTAAATAGAGTGTCATAGATTTTTATACCGAATTTTATCATCTGTTTAAAAGGTTTTATGATGTTATATACATGTGTAGCTAAGTGTGAAAATGCTGAATTTTTGTAGGATACAATTGGGTTTATGGAGATTAACTTGTCCGAATAGGACATGAATATTACAAGTCCTAGCTTTCAGCTTTTTTAGTTGAGCCATAGAAATAAAATCAATCACTCTTAAGGTATGAAGTTAGTGTTTTGTTCTATTGATTTACTAAATTAGTAAATATAGATGGATATATCTCCATGCAAGTTGAAATGTCCAATATAATAGAGTCCAATTTGTTAATATAGTCCGATTTATTCAGAATAAATACTGTGTCCCTTTGTCTGCTCTTTGGATGACAATATCTTTGTTTCTCCTAAGATAATGTAATGCCATAACTTCATTCTTATTCAATCTTGGTAACCATAGATTTTTGGGGTTATCAACAACTTGATTGACTTGTTGGATCAAATAAGTCTTTTTGTGGAATGTTGCGGAGACTAAACTCAAAATCTTACACATTGTTTAGAAGTGCCTGTATGTGTTTGAGTGACCGTTTCAGTAAACGTGTTCGAGTTGTTAGTGGATATGTTGCATCTGTAGGAGGAGTAACATTTATTCAAGCCCGATTTAAAACTGTTAATAATGCGTCTAATTTATTTGAGTGGCTAATGCATTCTGCCTCAAATCTATAAAGGTATTCAAAACAGACCAATCATCTGATTCTAAATTTTTTTTATTTTTGTCTCAAAATATGGTAACCTGGGAATAATAACTTCTCTTCATCGTTTAGGGAGAATTTAAAGTAAGTTTAATAATACGCCGCAACGTGACAAAAGCAAGTTGTTTAATACCCGGGATTCTACAATCAAAATTAACCTTAGTGAATTTTGGAGTGATATTTTCAAGAAAGCAATATTTCAGGAAAGAAATATGATATTTTTGTGCGGAATATCTAAATGACATTTTAATTTTTGTACAATGTGGTGTAATTTTGCACGATATTGTACAAAAATTCTCTCATATTGAATATTAATTGTGTATTTTAGGTTGATGGATTATTGGGAGAGAGAGAGCAGAATTAATGGGAATGTCAATGAGAAAAGATACTCAAATAAGATTTGTAAAAAAAACAGTTATTAGGCTCAATAACTTCTATGTTGTAACTATATTTAAAAGAGTAAGAGATTACCTCAATCTTCTGAGTAGAATGCTTCCACTCGATGCTCACCAAACGTAAAAGAATAAAATAAACGGATAAAACGATTTTAATGAATTCTCTCACTAATAGAGACATAACCAATCCGATGCACAATGGAATCGAAAGCCAAGAGCCCCAACCCGACCCCAAAACACATCAAACCAACTCAGAGAAAACCGTGAGTGCGAGAAGACATTCTGTCAAAATAATTAAAATAGTTAAAGTCAGAAAACTGTATATGAGAATAAATAATTAAAAATCACGATTATAAAATTTGGATAACCACATTGACATACAAATTAAACAAAATTCACTGTATTTTCCTCCTTAAGCAGACAACGCTTTTCAACTATTCGTCTTGATCACAGGTTGGAAATAACGGCAAGTGTGTGTGTGTTAAGTTTTTAAATGTAGAGATTATTTGTATTGGCACATGCGTAAAAAAGACCAGAAACCCAAAATTTGGCAAGGACGATGCACGATAAAATTTGAGTGAAGCTTCATTTCAAGGGTCTCAGCGATCAATAATTTTATGTAATTATGTTGTATATTTAAGATTTCCACTTCGTTAAATAGGAATACGTGGCCTTCGTTGAAGACAAAGTATTAGTTTTATATAAATTGTCACATAAGCACAACACAAAAATCACTTTTAACTGAAGGATGCAAAAACAAAATACACGGCCAACACGTTTACAAATGCTACTATTGACTGAGAGAGGAAGGCCTACGTGGTCCGGTCAGAAACAATAGTAAGCCCATCGTAACGCAAAATAAGTAGGTGACAGTTAATTTACGGAATAAAATTTCAAAAAACCAATTCAAATAATTAAAATGCACTACACTTTCATCGTTATCAAAATATGTTCGGTTATAAGAATCAAATTTGAATGCCTTTGCGATATTTTTCTAAAGCACATTTCTGGAAGTCACTACCATAAAACAATAACAATTTTCACTTTCCGGTTTATTGGGCCTTTCTGTTAGCGCAATCTATTATAGACAAGTAGTAAACTTGATATTACTGCATTTCCGATAATACCAATAACTGGAATTGTGTGAGTTTTTAGGTTACGGTATTATGGCGAAATATGTTTCCTCTTCACTGAAATCTTCAATCATATAAGAAACATAATTAAATTTTCAGAATCTTCTCTTCATTCCTATTTACTTATTACAAAGATGAAGCAAAAGGGACTAAAGGAAAGTGCAAGTGGTGGCAGTACTAGGAAACGAAACAAAATTGATTTAGAAACGAATGTGAAAATGATGAAGTACGAAACATGGCAAAGTTTGTCCTCTATTATTGCACGGGAATTAGGGAATCTCTCTGCGTCAAACAATAAATACTATTTTAAAGGACAGTGCACATAAAAGAATATGTTACATAATCAACAATAATCACAAAACAGCGTTCAGGTGCTATATCAAAGATGGAAAGCTTTAATGATGATGGAAAATCAGATTCAGAAGCGAGTGCCCCTGAGGTGTGTGTACTGGCACTTGTCTTAATATTTTTATTGTACATTTTGAAGCACACTTTTGTAATTTTTCCTGCACGTGAAATCAAATAATTTAATAAATAATTCTATTTGCATGTTCGTCGAACATTTCTTTTTTGCTTCAATCAAATTCAGGTCACGTAGTTGAGAGTGCTGTATAAGCATTTAAGGAAATACCAACTTACATAAAATTCAACTTACTAGAGTTTCGCACAACCCTTAACCAGATTCGTGTAAGTCGGAGAGTGGCTGTACTCAATAATAATGACCCCCCCCAATAAGTGGGCCCCTATTTGACTTTGTCTCCTGCAGTCACAATTCCTTAAAAAGTGCCCTGGTATGCCCAGCTATGCTAATACCATTTCACCTCTATTCACTGCAGTTTTGCTTGTACTGTGCAGCTAGCTAACAATAAACATGCTTCATGTTAAAAAAAAAATTATTGTTCATAGATATAGTAAATTTTATCATAAACATAACAAAAAATCTTACATTTTTACTCAATTAAATTTTTTTCTGTTTCTGGCAAGTGGGCAGCGGGCCCCTTTTGGTCGTGGGGCGCCAATGCACCGCATTGGCATAGTTACGCCACTGGTTGGGAGTGGGTTGTTTAATTTTCAACTGAAAGCCAAAAAATACACAGAGAAATGGGTTATAAGGAACATAAATACAAAATAATTAAATTAATAATTATTGGGGTTAACTTCAATTAGGGGGCTACGCTCAATAATTACTTATTCATACTGCAACATGACCACTGGGTCAGAAGAGTTTACATTATTTTGACAATAAATACAATCACTAACCATACTTAGCAGTCACACAGACTCGAATCACCATTCATTCAAAGTGAATGTGCTTTTACAAACTCGCACCTGACCACTTGGCTACATCAGCCTAAAAATGTTCTTGTTTATCTTTCGGCACAACCACCAGGGTTAGAGAAGTTTATAATAAATCATGAATACAACTCTTAACTATATTTAGTGGTCACAGGCTGAACTATGGTCTACTCAACTTACTGTGTAAATTAAATTCATTCATTTAAGCCCAAAATATACCCTTCATGTTGAAAAAGATAATAGTACTCATTTTTTGAATTTAACTATTATAAAACAAGATACTTCCCTGGGCATCCTTATTTACATGAAGCCTATTCAATTCCGGCCAGTTTTTGCATTATGTTACCCATCATCATTTGACATAAAAGAAATGAGCTCTAGACGCAAGTATTTGATGTAAAAAATTACTGCACTTCTACTTTTGATCTGGAACAAGAACTTTGTTACCTTTGTTTATCTCTCCGCATGAGTGGGTTATCTGCTCCGTCACTTACTCCTCCTTACTAATGGTGTGTAATACATCCCACCTCCCTTCTCCACCCAACAAGAATGTTAGAAAACTCTAGTAAAATCGTATCCTTGCCTTATCACAGTTCTCTGAATAACAGGATTTTTTTTAGCATTACCGATGTAAAATTATTCTATCACACTGAACCACTGGTTCCATGTTCTGCAATGTAAACAAATTCTATTATGAAATTAGTGATTTAAATAATATGGTACAGTCAGTCTTTGTATAACACGTGTTTACACTACTCAAATTCGATCATACACAATTTATAAACAGAGGAACGATATCGTATATAACACGAACCAAATTCGCTTATGCACGATTCGCCTTTGTGTTTACAAGAAATGGCAGTTGAACACGGAATCACCCCAACTAAACGCAACACGATAGGAATGAAGAGAAGATTCCAAAAATGTATTTGTTTTTCATATCAGTGAAGGGAAACACATTTCACAATAATAATGTAAAAACCGACACAATTCCAGCTATTGTATTATGGCAAATGCAATTAGATGGAGTTTATAACAGATTCCACTAGCAGAAACGCAACTAGAAATTGTTTTTATTGTTTTATGGTAGTAACCCCCAGAAATGTGCTTTAGTAAAATAGAGGGGTTAATAGTGTGTCTCTGCCTTTATGGTGTTGTTTATTCAGTTGCTACACACGCGCAGCTTTGTTTATGTATATCAAGCATGCCTCCTCATTTTGTAATTGTACTTTATTCCCCAAAAATTAGAAAAATACTTGAAAGGTGTGAAAAGGAAGCGTCCTGGTGAAGACACTACAGATTCAAATAGAAAAAGAAAAGCAATATCAATAGACAGAAGCAGACTGGATCAAAAATTCTTACCCAGGAAAATTTGTAGCTGCCTCATACTAGCATTTATGGCCAAAATCACACTGGCCTCTGGCCTACCGGGGTTTCCCCAGTAAGGCTTATGGCCAGTTCGCCTCTGTCGATAGAGAAAAAAAAAAAATGAAATTGTGAAACGCTTTGAGCGAAATGAACGAACATGTGATATTGCACGTGCTACAGGCCTAAATGAGGCAACGCCGAGAAATAGAAATGCAGAGAAAATGAAAACTTTCATAGCAGGAACAACTCAAAGTGTCCCCCCCCCTCTTGGCTGATGTTATATAAGCTTGCTACCTTGCATCATGTGCCTTTGCTAATGCTAAAAATCCATTAGATCAAGACACAAAGAATTGGAAGAGATGGAACGGCTGTCATCTGTTTGGATAGAAAATCAAACAAAGAACAAGTTTGCTTACGATAGAAGCAAAAGCATTAGCAATATTTTATTACGATTATTTATTGTGCTTGGTAATGATTTGGTTACAAATGTGTGTTCAATCTTGGGTGGTCGCCACCTAATCCTATTTTTCCCATAGAGCCTGTTGTTTATATTGCACAAGAATTTCTAGGAACAAAACTATCATGCTATATGAGGACTGACTGTATATTTAATTAGCTGTCAACAAGGTTGTTCAGCCATTTAACTGAACAACCAAACATCGGCTAAACTTCCATCAAATACAGACACTCCGATATATCCATCATACATCCTTACTTTCTTGAATGCAGCATAAGTACTGGAAATTGAATTACAGAATTTAAGACAACATAATCATGAACTAAACCACAATTATATAATGCTGAAATCCTAATTAAATTAAATAACAATTATATACTCCACACTGTGGAAGTACTTGCTATAACAAAATATAAATTAGAATACTCAAAGACATCAAATGTCAGATCCCAGTAGATTTTTCTAGTGTTAGGTGTCTTGAGAAAGTTCTCTACTAGCCAATCAGAAATGAGATCTCCATTGAGATTTCGCCTAATATTTAAACCATTATCTCCATACCTTAAACAACAAGGGAAACTGGTCCTACACATAGGAACAAACAGAACTTGAGCACATGAGAGGCATTCGCATTCTCACATTTATCCTCCTAGTGCATTCACCTGCAGTTTTCAGTGGGTATGCACTTCCATTTATCTCACATGTATTCTTTCATTCAGCACTTCTTCCTCAACTGACCAAGTCACATACACATGTATACAATGTACACATTTATTCATCTCTCACATATGAACAGTTTCTCATTACACTCAGCCAATTGCGGAACACCTGCAGCCATGCATTCACCCTTTTTTAATCTCACACTGGGCATAATACAACATTCACAAAGTGGATAGCAAGGAAAAGGGGTTATGCTCTTAATTAAGAAGCATATAAAGAGCAGTGCATCCAGTTGACATGGGTGGTCAAATGCAATGTTAAATCAGTTTGGTGTGACATAAGCAATGGGAAAACAAAACAGAGTAGGAGTATGTTATAGGCCAAATGACTGTGATGAGTACAATGAACAACTGTCAGATGAAATATTGAGACATGTGGCAGAGAAGGAAAATACATTGGAGGTATATAAATTATCATTTGATACAGAAGCCTATGGTAGAGGTAAAATAGTTTGGAAGCAAGACACAAAGGTGGTTAGGCAAGACAATGAGGTCTCATCTCTGGCAAAAAAATGCCAAGAAAAGCAGCAAAGACTTCTTTGCTTATATTAACAGTAGAAAGAGGAGGCTGACTCATATTAGTCCACTTGATATTTGATGGTTTAACTGTTAATGATCCTGCTCAGGTTGCTGACATGCCGAATAGGTATTTTGCATCTATGTTCACACACAAGGAATTTTTTAGGGAATGGGATGCCAGAAGTTTATCAAACTGTGTAACAGGGTACAAAATGATTTTGTGATAACTGAGAAGAGAAAGAGAAATTATCGAAGTTAAACATAAAAAAGGCATTTGGGGGTGGATGGGTTCTACTGAATTATATTAAGAGATTCCACAAACTCTTGGCCATAATTATCTTTGGATTCAGGGCAAGTCACTGTGGACTGGAGAAGTGCAAATGTATCAACAATTCACAAAAGAAGATCAAAGGGTGATATGAATAATTACAGACCTGTTCTTAATGTCTGTTAGGGGTAAAATAATGGAGTCATTGGTTTAAGAAACAATGCAGGACCATCTAGACAGGAGTGTAATTATACTTCAGTTACACAAAGTGTGGTTGATTAATAGAACAAGCATCCATCCATTGTGTGGAAGTGGATAGTTTAAATAAATTCAAGGAAGAACTAGACAAACTATAGAGAGGATGAGTAGATGATATCGGAATTTTTTTTATAAATTTTATTTTATTTTTTTTTTTTTTTTTTGGCAGCTAATGCTGTATAAGCTTGCTTTCTTGGTTCAGTTGCCACTATTAATACTAAGTAATTATGGAATTATTTACCTACAAATCTTTTTTTACTATATTTCTTATTGCTAAATTTAGAGTAACAATTGTAGGTAAATAAAGATTGGCCCATGGTCAGAATGAAATATTGTATCAGGCGGTGGTTACTAATGCAAGGCATGGAGGCAATGTTGAAGTCCAGTTGGTTTTCTCTCCTTTTGAGGAGGTAACTGATTAGGTGAACACCTAATGCAAGGAATAGAAGAATTCTTGCAATCAGCCATGTGGATGGACAGAATTAAATCTTTGCAGATGAGAGGCATTGCTGATGGATACATGTGACAGGATCCAATTAGGAGCTTATAAATCATCACAAACTGGAGTTTGAAGAATACCTGTGGTACCACACTCAGGCTAATAGAGAATGAAAAAGACCTGGGGATAATTGAGCAGTCAGATATGAAGTTCTCTGAGCAGTGGAGACATGCTGCCAGAACAGCTCACGGGGTTTTGTCAATGATATACAGGAATTTTGCTAGGTTAGCAAATAAAGCAATGGTCAAGCCAATCTTGAGTACTGCATACAGGGCAAGGCCTCATTTGAGGGATCTGTTAGAATAGGTGCATAGAACAGCAATGAGATTAGTGAGAAGAACAAAAGGGTATTCTTACCAGGAAAGGCTTGAGATCTGCAAATTGAGCACCTGAAGACTAAGCACCTGCCAGGAGATTTGATTGAGGTGTTTAAGGTTTGAATGGATTGAGTAAGCTCAATGCTCATAGAATCCTTTTTCTTGCTACACATGAGAGGGCATAAATTCAAACTGAGAAAGGATTGATGCAGGGTAGATGTGCAGAAATTTGCCTTCAACCAGCAGGTGGTAGATTGTTGGAACAAACTCCCATCTAACATTGTAAAAAGTAGGTAGTTTGGATAAATTCAAGAAAAAATTAGACAAGCTGTTAGAACGGATGGACAGACGATATGGGAAGTTTTGGGTGGGTTTTTTTTTTTTTTTTTTGACCGATGCTGTATAAGCTTGCTTTTCTTGCAATTTTGCATCATACAGACACTCAATCACAGAGTTAAAAGAATAAAGCAGCAGCTCTGATATCCTTATCTACACCACTTCCCCTCAAAAGAGAAAAATCATAGCAGTGGCGATACCAGCAATTGTCAATAATTTTCACAAATGTAAAAATGAAATATGTTCAACTATTCTCTTTGAGAAATAAAGGTGGATTTTAACCTATACAAGAGCTTCAGTTCCTCCAAAACTAATTCCAGAGAACTAAAAATAAAAATGCAGAAATTTTTTCTGAAGTTAAAAAAAAAAAAAAAAAAATACAGAATTTTCTTACTTACTAACAATCGTCCTTATCAGTTCATGACCTGCATTCTGTGAAAGGAATCTTTTCAAAGTCTTAAATACCTTGATTAATCAAGCAAGACTCCTTGCAAGATTTTGCAACTGACAAAAGTGAAATCTCTCTTAACAGGAATTCTTTACAAAAAATAACTAGTCTTTTCACTCTTCACTGAGCCATCTTTCTCAGTAGATCCACATCCTCTCTGAAATGAGAGCTCTAAAGCTGAATACAATACTGCAGAACACAGCCTAATCATGGCTTTATATAATGGAATAATTATGTCTTTGTCCCTACCAGAAAACTTTTTGTACTTAGATAAAACAACATGCTGTCCAGGCAGGCCTTCTACCTGTTGAGAAAATGTCATGTTGAACGACACAAATTAATAAACTGTGCCACTGCCATTAACTGTGTCCTACAGTCAGTCCTCGTATAGCACAATAGTTGTGTTCCTAGAAACCCTCGTGTAATGCAAAATCGTGCAATATAAACAACAGGCCCTATGGGAAAAATAGGATTAGGTGCCGATCACCCAAGATTGAACACACATTTGTAACCAAAACATTACCAAACACAATAAATAATCGTAATAAAATACTTACATATTTTATTACGACGATTACATAATAAAATGTTGCTAATGCTTTTGCTTCTATCGTAAGCAAACTTGTTCTTTGTTTGATTTTCTCTCCAAACAGATGGCAGCCGTTCCATCTCTTCCAATTCTTTGTGTCTTAATCTAATGGATTTTAATTACACTTTGAGTTGTTTTTATTTTCTCTGCATTCTTTCTAATTCTCGGCATTGCCTCAATTAGCCTGTAGCACGTGCAATATCACATGGTCTTTCATTTTGCTCAAAGCGTTTCAAAATTTCATTTTTTTTTCTGTATCGACAGTGGTGGACTGGCCATAAGCCTTAATGGGGAAACCCTGGTGGGCCGGAGGTGATTTTGGCCATAAATGCTAGTATGAGACCACTACAAATTTTCCCGGATAAGAATTTTTGACCCATTCTGCCTCTGTTTACCGATATTGCTTTTCTTTTTCTCTCTGAATCTGTAGTGTCTTCACCAGGACACTTCCTTTTCACACCTTTTAAGTATTTTTTCTCATTTTTAGGGAATAAAGCAATTACAAAATGAGGAGGCACGCTTGATACACATAAACAAAGCTGTGTGCGTGTAGAAACTGTATAAACAACACCGTAAAGGCAGAGACAACTCTCATTTTACTAAAGCACATTTCTGGGGGTTACTTCCATAAAACAAAAACAATTTCCAGTTGCGTTTCTGCTAGTGGAATCTGTTATAAACAGGTAGTAAACTCGATCTAATTGCATTTGCAATAATATTGATAGCTGGAATTGTGTAATTTTTATGTTATTTTTATGTTTATGTTATTACGGGGAATAAAGCAATTACAAAATGAGGAGGCACGCTTGATACACATAAACAAAGCTGTGTGCGTGTAGAAACTGTATAAACAACACCGTAAAGGCAGAGACAACTCTCATTTTACTAAAGCACATTTCTGGGGGTTACTTCCATAAAACAAAAACAATTTCCAGTTGCGTTTCTGCTAGTGGAATCTGTTATAAACAGGTAGTAAACTCGATCTAATTGCATTTGCAATAATATTGATAGCTGGAATTGTGTAATTTTTATGTTATTACGGTGAAATGTGTTTCCCCCCCCCCCATTCACTGATATAAAAACATAAATACATTTTCTGAATCTTCTCTTCATTCCTATCATGTTGCGTTCGGTTGGGGTGATTCTGCGTTCGACTGCCATTTCTTGTAAACACAAAGGCGAATCGTGCATAAGCGAATTTGGTTTGTGTTATATAAGATATCGTTCCCCTATTTATAAATTGTGTATGATCGAATTTGTGTAGTGTAAACACGTGTTATGAGGACTGACTGTATCTACAATTTATAGGATCTTTAGAAATAGGGAGAAGGATGTTACTATCCTTCTATATAAGATGATAGTGGGACCAAATAAGGAGTATTTTATTCAGCTCTGGAATCTGCAGCTAAAAAACAAAGACAGAACTTCTACTGGGTTCAAATAAGGGTGAGCAGACTGGTTATGTGCAATAAATTATGACCATATTAAAAAAAAAAAAAAAAAGCTTATAAGTTGCAGAATGCAAAGCTTGAAAGCTAGGCACCTTAAGAGATCTGCCTGGGGTATATAAAGTCCTGAGAGAAATAAAGAAACTTAATGAATGCAGTATATTCTCCCTAACAGCTGAGAAAAAAACCAGGAAGCAAAGATAAAATCTTAAGGAATAAAGAAAACAATCTCCAGAAGGTGACCTTTCAGCAGCACGTTGTAATCAATTATATATATTATTAGAGAAACTATAATAAATTATTACCTCCCAGCATGGGTAAGGCACACAGTCTCAAAGCTCTTCAGCACTTTACAATCATATGGAAAATGTAACACATAGAAACAAATATGAATTTTAATGAAATAGCACTACTCATTATTTATGTTGCAGTATATGCCCCCAACTTTTGTTTGTAACTATGTACTTTGTTTCACATTCTAATTATGAGACTGCTAATTGCAAGTATTAGGAAACCATACACAATTAATAAATAAAATAAATGTAATTAATATAAATAATATATTTTAATGATAAACCATCCAGAAAAAAGGGCACATGTTTCATGGGATTCATAAACCATCCAGAAAAAAGTGCACATGTTTCATGGGATTCAGAGTTCAAGTTTCTTCTAAGGTCCAGTTAATTTTCATGCCTTTAGTTTCACCTTACTTTAATTTCATCTTTCTAACACAAAAAAAGCTTCAGCAATTATACTACTAATAAAGGTTAAGTAAAGGTATAAATGTATGAAAGAAGTGAATTTATGTGCATATACAGGAATACATCTCCAAAGAAACACCCACATTATAGTCAATACAAAATTTAGTTTATATTAGGTATAAATAAATTTTTTGCCTTATATATATTTATGAACAAGTTAAACTAAGTCTCCTCACCTCACTGTTTGAATATTTTGAAAACTATATAAACAAAGTGATATCACTTTGAGTTGGAGTGTAAGAAGGTTATGCCCCATATTCTCTGGCCTTTCTCAACAGTTTTGCATATTTCCATGAATCTGTAAAAAAGAGAAAAAAAAAAAAGGAAAATAAACACTTTATAGGAAGCCAAATTTTAAATAGTGAGTAGTAAAGTCATAGCTGAGGAAGAGAGACACACAGATAACACACAAATAATTACTCATAAGAAGCATCTCATCTATCAGTCTTAAACTTTTTAAATTTTTATTCCTATGATTTTGTTTAAGAAATTGAAAGAATAAATATTGCACTATCAATAAATATATGCTTCTCTCCATTCATCATATATTTGGAACATGAGGATAAAAAAATTTTTTTTATCCTCAGAGGAATTCATATGAATTCCTCTGACTGTGAAAATAGACAAGACAAAAATACAAGAAAATAGCACCTAATTTAACAATCACACAGGCTTGAACCACAGTCATTCAAAACACACATACTTATGCAACCTCACATTTTACCTAACTCTCGTAGCATAATGCTAAGTTGGATCTTCTTAAGTTCCAAGTCATACAACATCAACCCTCATCAAACTGGCTATGCTCTCTTGTTTGTTTGTTTGTTATTTGGTTTTTAGGAGCATTAGCAACTAAAGCCATATTGCTCCAGGGACATGCAGTGATCATTCCCTGACCTTTCCGCATCCTCTGTATTTGGTGGTCACGGGCTCGAACCCTGGTCTAATCAAGAAGCGTGTGCTATGCACTGCTGCTCCTGCCCACCTGGCTACAGAGGCGCCTCTACACTCTGTCTCATGGACGTTGTTTCTGCTGAATACCTTTCTATAGATACTTCCATGGGCACTGTTCTTCTGAATTGGCTTCTATAATTCCCACTCTCTCTTTCAAAGCAGTCAGAAGATGTGATGCAACAAGTCAACATCCTTTTACTGTCCAACTTCAAACTCGCAGAACCAACT